>NC_080724.1:13717500-13950000 GCF_019097595.1 Hemibagrus wyckioides
ACATCACACACACACACTACATTCACACACAATCTATACATCACACACACACTACATTCACACACAATCTATACATCACACACACACACACACTACATTCACACACAATCTATACATCACACACACTACATTCACACACACATACTACATTCACACACACACTACATTCACACACAATCTATACATCACACACACACTACATTCACACACAATCTATACATCACACACACACACTACATTCACACACAATCTATACATCACACACACACACACACACTACATTCACACACAATCTATACATCACACACACACTACATTCACACACAATCTATACATCACACACACACACTACATTCATACACAATCTATACATCACACACACACACACACACTACATTCACACACAATCTATACATCACACACACACACACACACTACATTCACACACAATCTATACATCACACACACACTACATTCACCCACAATTTATACATCACACACACACTACATTCACACACAATCTATACATCACACACACACACACTACATTCACACACAATCTATACATCACACACACACTACATTCACACACACATACTACATTCACACACACACACTACATTCACACACAATCTATACATCACACACACACACTACATTCACACACAACCTATACATCACACACACAATCTATACATCACACACACTACATTCACACACAATCTATACATCACACACACACACTACATTCACACACAATCTATACATCACACACACACTACATTCACACACAATCTATACATCACACACACACTATTCACACACAATCTATACATCACACACACACACACACACACACACACTACATTCACACACAATCTATACATCACACACACACACACTACACATCACAGACACACTACATTCACACACAACCTATACATCACACACACTACATTCACACACAACCTATACATCACACACACACACTACACATCACAGACACACTACATTCACACACACTCTATACATCACACACACGCTCTATGTTCATCACACTGTACACACACCACAAAAACTCTAACCAAACCCTTCACCCTTCACACACTACACATGCTCCAAAGTTCCCCCCCCCCATCACCCCCCAAACTCTAAACACATACTACACACTCCAATCACAGACCCCACAGTGCACACCCACCCACCCACACACACACACACACACAACACCCTTTACACTCCAAATGCACTTTTCCCAAAATTATCCACAACAAAAGGGCTAACATACCTGCTAATGCTTGATCACTGATCAATACCAACTGACCATCCTGCTCAAAACTCAGGAAACACACACACACACACCCATAGAACAACAATTCTGCTGACTGACAGAGAACTGCATTAATTATTTACCTGTTTATGGCTCCAAAGTCCAGATGCAAAGAGCAGGAAGGACTCCAACCATAAACAAATAAAACCGCTAATTGTACACTACACATGCGCACTATACACACACACTGTACTCACTCACTATACACTCTTCACTCTCATAATTCACCTCACACACTGCATTTATATTACAGGTGACTAAAAGCTGGGTAAAGGTGCACAAGTAAACATCATGCTCAGAGTAACAGCAGAGAATTGTTCCTAAAGCTCTGATCAGAGCTCATGTGGACTTGGGGACTATCACACCATTACGGATCTGCCGTTACATCGGTCAGCTTGTGACAAGGATGTACTCAGAAACTACACTGACCCAATAGTTCCTCATGGGCCATCGGTTGCTGCTGTTGTAGAAAGGACATTATTTAGTTCTGTGTATAATTTTATATATACACACACATACAAATGATATATATTCCCTTCTGCTGCTTTGAGACAATGTCCATCGTAAAGGTGCTATACTGAAGCCAGAGGGAACAGTAAGACTAAACACTCACTCACCAACACAAATGCTTTCAGTTGTCCTGTAACAGATGACCAGAGTCACAGTGAGCTACTGAGTGAAAGATGTTTCTTTTAATGAAAAATAAGATTGCGAACTTTAATCAGCTTTTATTTGTCATGTACACAATAAAATAACTTAAAGCACTTTGTACAAAGCTGATAGCAAACTTGCTTGACACAAAACTAGTTTAAACTCTACATCTGGCTTTGTATAAAATAAAACTAAAAGGCCACAAGAGGTAAAAACGTTGCATTGAAATAAAAAAAAAGACAAGCTTTACATGTTGTACTCAATAAAAGGTTGTAGAAAATTATTGTCAAAGTTTTCAAGACAAACCCAGTCTCACTATACCAGAAGGCACAAGATAAGAGTGTTTAATCACAGTGAAAACACACACACACACACACACACACACATACACACACAGTGTTAGGGGTCTACAAATGAGACCATGATGTATCGAGTGCCCTTGGTTGTAGGCAGACCCTCATGGTAGTGTGTTAAACGTCCTGGGTGCATTAAAGACCAGCCTTTTCTGGGAGCTTCGATTCTGCAGTCATAACGCAGGAACCTGCAGCCTCCTCCCTGAAACAAACACACACACACACACACACACAATAAAATAAGTATCATTAGAACTGCAGCACTGTACCTATGGAGTGTGTGTGTGTGTGTGTGTGTGTGCATACCTCATAGTCTTTCCCCTTACTGTTGAGAGCAATGTTGATGGTGAATGTTGAGGAGTCGTGATGAGGGCGGAGTGATGGTTGTTCATCAGGACGATAACGGACAACAAAATTCATCGCAGCTTTTGCCTGAAAACCACACACATGCATAGCTTGGTAATGTGTACGTGTATGTATGTGTGTGTGTGTGTGTGTGTGTGTGTGTGTACCTTTGCATAATATCCTGGGTAAAGTTTCTCAGTGACGGGAGCGATGTACTCTTTCAGGAATTTCAGCCACTCTTTCTCAAACTGAATCTGATTCATGTGAATATCAACAGTGGGGACGTTTTCATATCCACCTGATAACCTCTCATCCTGAAAAACACACACACGCTGTCTGTTAACTCACAGCAGTTCATATGAGCTCATATATAGTGAGAATAACTCATACAGAACAATGCACACACACACAAAGACACACACCTCATGTTTGCCCCCAGACCACTCTCCGAAGTGCTCCATGGTCTCAACAAGATCGTCACACATCTTGTGTGAAAATGCAGGAAACCAGTAAACATCTGGACACGGCTGTTCTATCACATCCACGTCACTCTCAAAGATCTGAGAGTAATTCTCATGGATATACTTCTCCCTCCAGTCCTACACACACACACACACACACACACACACACACACACACATTGGCCAAGAAACATAAAGTCAATTATGGGGACATAAATATCAGAGGGTGAATAAAATTGTGTGTGTGTGTGTGAATTTACCATGGGGTTGTCAAATATCTGCCACATGTCAGGATGCAGTCGGCTGATGTTGTAGTTGTTGGTGGAGATCAATCGGCCAAACTCATCCCTATTGGTCACAAACATAAACACACCCTACACACACACACACACACACAGAATAAAAAAATAGTCTTTGCCAGATAATCCATCATTTGTATGATACCCATGCAAGCTGTTACAGCACAAATCCTCAAAATCAGTTTCTACTCTCTCTCTCTCTCTCTCTCACACACACACAAAACACACACACACACACACACACACACCTGGTCCCGAACTGCTCTGCAGAACACCATGTCTGGGTCCAAACCTTCCTCCTGGTAGAGAGACACGTGGGAAAGGCGAGTACGAAGAACTTCACCACGTATCAAATACACCTGAGTTATATATGGAACATTCCACACTCCACTGACAGACAGACAGACAGACAGGCACAGTGTTGGTTAGTACAAAATATATACGTAAACCAAAACAGCACATGACTGACAGACTCGCACTTTCGCGCGCGTACACACTCTCGCGCGCACACACTCTCTTGCACAGATTAACTCACACTCTTTTTCCCTGTACAATGTCGATGTAATCTTCAGAGCGAGAATAAAAACCTTCAGGACTCAGAGCTCCCCAAAAATTAGACCAGAGTTTACCATGACGAGATAACATCGGGGCAATCACAGGCCTGAGAGAGAGAGGGAGAGAGAGAGAGACAGACTGCAGTAACCCTTTCAACACCATTCAGTCAAAAAAATGAGCATGTGTTTCAGTATCTGTGAATTCTACACCTCTGTGAACACTAATGCAGTCTAAATATGTGTGGATTAGGAGCTGGGAGGATTAGACTCAGGGTTTCAGTCTGGGTCTGTGACTGTATAGCTCACTGTGTGTGTGTGTGTGTGTGTGTGAGTAAAAGACCGAGAAAGAGAATGAGCTCCATTTGTCATACTTGTTTTCTTCGATGAGGATGCGCAAAATGTCTGGGTTGATCAGAGCCACTTCACTGTCCATGCTGAAGTAGTAATCACAGGTAGGGTCACTCTTACACATCTCCCTAACACACACACACACACACACAGAGAAAACCTGTTAAACACTTACACAAACAAGTGAATGCAGCCAAATTTAAAAACAACAATCCGACTCAAATTATTCAAACAAATGATTCCACATTTAAAGATAAGTATATCTGTGTGTGTGTGTGTGTCTTACACTGCCATGGTTCTAGCCTGGGGGTGTTGCAAGTTCTCTTCAGGTCCAACAATACGAGCATTAGGGAACAGAGCACGATGTTTCATCCAGAAGCGCTGCACATGCTGCTCATGATACACCACCTTCACACACACACACACACACACACACACACACACACACACACACACACACACACACACACACACACACACACACACACACGTTATTTCTGCGTGCCAATACTTGTCCATTTAATTGTGTACAGTACATGTGGTGCTGTGTACAAAAGGGACGTACGTTGTTGTGTAAGAACAGTCTTAGGCGTGTGTGAGGGTAGTTTATAGTGGTCAGTCGCTCCAGAAACTCCTCAATAAATGGTGTTGGTTGTTCGATAAACACAGCGATGAGAACCTGTGGCATCTCTTCATCCTGTAAAGAACAAAAAAAAATGAACACGTGAATTAATATGATACAAATCACTTAGGCTAATAAAAGGTCCGGCAGTGTCTGTCCTGATGATGTGATGATTACTGACCGGTACGTCATTGAAGTACAACAAGTCGTCATCACACACACCACATCCTCGCTCGTATGTCCACGCTGATGGCACATAATTACCCAGATAATTCAACTGGAGCTACACACACACACACACACAACATGAGCACAGTGGTTACAGATTGTAAGTCCATCCATGAGTAGTCGAGGGAATGTTTGTGTGTGTGTTTAGATGGATGGCTTGTTTACCTTAGTTGGGCCGTTACCATGGATAACAACAGGAAGCGTGTCATAGGCGACATTTCGGGCTCGAACTCGAGATTTCTCAAACTTCAGAACGACTTCCTCTAAAACACACATACAGTTTCAATATACATCAGCTGTGTGTGTGTGTGTGTGTGTGTGTGTTTTCTCACCAATGGCACCGTTAAGGTTCTGGAAAATCCGTGATTTATGATCCAAGGTCATGTTATACTTTGTCTGAGAAAAACAGAGAGAGAAATAAGTGACGTCTCTTTCCGTTTATACATGTGGAAGAAAAAGAAACAAGGAATTTAATTTTACACAAATGCTCTGATTTCAACACACACACTCACACACACACTCACATGCTTACACTTACACACATGCACACACGCTCACACACGCACTCACACTTACACAAACGCTCACACTTACACAAAAGCTCACACTTACACAAAAGCTCACACTTACACAAAAGCTCACACTTACACAAAAGCTCACACTCAGCACACACACACGCTTACACTTACACACACACGCTTACATGCTCACACTTACACACATGCTCACACAAACGCTCACACTTACACACACACACTCACACTTACATGCTCACACTTACATGCTCATGCTTATACATACATGTTTACACATGCACACATGCTCACACTTACACACACACACGCTCACTCTTACACGCACACGCTTACACACACACGCTCACATACATGCTTAAGCTTTCATGCTTACACGCACAAACTCACACGCTCTCACACATGCTCACACTTATACGCACATGCTTACACACTCACATGCTCAAGCTTTCACGCTTACACAAGCTTACACGCACACACTCACACGCACGTTCACACACACACACGTCCATGCTTACATGCGCACACGCCCCCGCTTACATACACACACACAGGCTTACAGCCACAAATACTCATACACACTCACGCTTACATGCACGCATACACGCATGCTTACACTCATGCTCACGCATACATGCACACACATGCATGCTCACGCTTACATGCATATGCTTACACACATGCTCAAAAACACACACGCTCACTTTAATGCACACTTTAATACATACACACGCTCTCATACACACCCTCTGCTCCTTGTTCAGGTAGATGCGTGTGTAGAAAAGCTGATCATCATCATTATCTTTGTATTTCCATTGCTGAACTAGAGTGTAGATCTCTGGAGCATAACCAATAAAACCTACAAACACACACACACACACACACACACACGATTCAACAGCAAGTAGAAAAAACAACCATCACAATTAATAAGCAGCCTACCCTACTGTTGTTAGAATTATTTATATCATTACTACTGGTGTTATATATGACCGTAAATGTATTAGAAATAAGACACACACACACACACCTCCAGAGTTGAGGTAGCGTTTGCCAGTATGTACTTCAGGATATTTGGAAGCTAGGCGCTGATCAGGCCAGCAGAATCCCTCAGCAGAGAAAACAACACGATGCTTTAAGCGAGAAAACTTCAGCAGCAGCTCGTCAGGACCAGCCGCCAGGATTACATCATAACTGTGGAAAGAACAAACTTCATCAGCCTCACTACATGCAGATTAACGTAAGTCGCCCTGAATA
Source organism: Hemibagrus wyckioides (assembly GCF_019097595.1). NCBI lineage: Eukaryota > Metazoa > Chordata > Actinopteri > Siluriformes > Bagridae > Hemibagrus > Hemibagrus wyckioides. The sequence continues at coordinate 13,724,482 of NC_080724.1, forward strand.
AGGGCGCCTGCCAAATGCCGTAAATGCAGGCAAGCTGTTTAAGGTGTCATCTACAGGACATTATACCACTTTACTGAGGAATTTACTCAGTGTGTAGTGAGGTGTGTGGAGTGTAGTGTAGAGAGTGTAGTGTGGAGAGTGTAGTGTGGAGAGTGTAGTGTAGAGAGTGTAGTGTGGAGTGTGTAGAGAGGAATGTGTAGTGTGTAGAGAGGAACGTGTGCAGTGTGTAGAGAGGAGTGTGTTGTGTGGAGTGTGTAGTGTGTAGAGAGGAGTGTGTTGTGTGGAGTGTGTAGAGAGGAGTGTGTAGTGTGGAGTGTGTAGTGTGTAGAGAGGAGTGTGTAGTGTGTAGAGAGGAGTGTGTAGTGTGGAGTGTGTAGTGTGGAGTGTGTAGAGAGGAGTGTGTTGTGTGGAGTGTGTAGTGTGGAGTGTGTAGAGAGGAGTGTGGAGTGTGGAGTGTGTAGAGAGGAGTGTGGAGTGTGTAGAGAGGAGTGTGGAGTGTGTAGAGAGGAGTGTGTTGTGTAGAGTGTGTAGTGTGTAGAGAGGAGTGTGTAGTGTGTAGAGAGGAGTGTGTAGTGTGTAGAGAGGAGTGTGTAGAGAGGAGTGTGTAGTGTGTAGAGAGGAATGTGTAGTGTGGAGTGTGTAGTGTGTAGAGAGGAGTGTGTAGTGTGGAGTGTGTAGAGAGGAGTGTGGAGTGTGTAGAGAGGAGTGTGTAGTGTGGAGTGTGTAGAGAGGAGTGTGGAGTGTGGAGTGTGTAGAGAGGAGTGTGGAGTGTGTAGAGAGGAGTGTGTAGTGTGGAGTGTGTAGAGAGGAATGTGTAGTGTGGAGTGTGTAGAGAGGAGTGTGTAGTGTGGAGTGTGTAGTGTGTAGAGAGGAGTGTGTAGTGTGTAGAGAGGAGTGTGTAGTGTGGAGTGTGTAGTGTGTAGAGAGGAGTGTGTAGAGAGGAGTGTGTAGTGTGGAGTGTGTAGTGTGGAGTGTGTAGAGAGGAGTGTGTAGTGTGTAGAGAGGAGTGTGTAGTGTGGAGTGTGTAGAGAGGAATGTGTAGTGTGTAGAGAGGAGTGTGTAGTGTGGAGTGTGTAGAGAGGAGTGTGTAGTGTGTAGAGAGGAGTGTGTAGTGTGTAGAGAGGAGTGTGTAGTGTGGAGTGTGTAGAGTGTGTAGTGAGGCGTGTGTAGAGTGTGTAGTGAGGAGTGTGTACTGTGGAGTATGTACTGTGGAGTGTGTATAGTGTGTAGGACCTCGCAAACACACACTCGCGCACACACACTCACTCGCGCACACACACTCACTCGCGCACACACACTCACTCGCGCACACACACCTGTCCACGAAGAGGATGACCATGTCCTGTTTATCTTTGTATTTCTGCATTTCCTTCTTCAGCCAGCGAACCTTCTGTCCTCCTCCTACAGTTTTAGCAACATCACCTCCTCTCCATTCTTCACCCAGACCCAGCACCTACACACACACACACAGGACACTATTACAGAGCAGTAATGATGGGGTGATAGAGGAGTGATGGAGAGGAAGAGGGATGATGATGAGGATGGAGTGGGAGGGAACAAACCTTCACAGTGTAGTTGAATTCTTTAGCCGTTCTCATGAATCTCTTAAAGCCATCTGTTTCTTCAGTCGCAGCGGTGATAATCAACAGATCATCTACACACACACACACACACACACACACACACACACACACACAAGTATTTCATTTTTGTTTTGTCTTTCTCAGTGTAGTGTAATATAAAGGGTTCTGACTGTACTACGCCCATGTTTGTAGTGAAACAAGTTAAATATTCAGTGTCACTTTATTCACTTTACTGTTTTACTAAAAACTGATTCCTCTCTCTCTCTCTCTAGCGCGCGCACACACAGACACTCACAAGTACGTGTACACACACACACACACACACACACACACAATTGTGACGTTCAATATTTCAGCAAACAAATACATAATTTAACTGCGGATCTTTCTCCCACCAACGAAACATTATACACACACACACACACACACACACACACACACACACACTTGTGGGAGTCGAATGCCTCCAGTTTTAATGTTACCTGCTTTAGCTCGAGCTCCTTCCGTTACTGACTGCAGCAGCAGAATCATGAACACCGGGAGGAACCGGACCTCCATCCTCTCTCTCCCCTCTTTTACACAGAGAGAGAGAGAAAGAGGGAAAGAGAGACAGAGGCAGAGACAGAGAGAGGTTTCACGCGCACAGTCGGGCACGGGCGGTACAATTCGATGTAGTTCGGTTCCGGCAGTAAAAGTCTCTCGCTTTTCTGCAGATAGAGATATTAAAGTCAGACTGAAGTGTAGGAGAAAAACAGAAAGGGGGAGCGCAAAAGGACAAATCCCACTTCCGGGACTAAAACCAATCACAGCACCGAGACGTGAGATTGTCGAAAGCTCAGCCAACCAGAGTCGGACAAATGGGGTTTCCTTTTTCCTCCCCAAAATTCCCTGTCCCGGAGCTAGAGAAAGTTCGCGAGAGCTGACGGAGCCCCGGTGTGCCACGTGTTACTGCCGTCAGAGCCCGGGTGTGCGTGGGGCCATGTTAGGAATCTCACGAGCTGTCACACCCCTGCTATTTTAACTGGAAGGTGGGGGACAACGAAGGACTATTCATATATATGTGTGTCTGCAAAGGGCGGGGAAAAGTGTGTTCCGTGTAACCGAGAACAGTGAGACAGAGGGACAGTCACCAATGCACAGGCACTGGAAGGAAAATGCGAATCCTAACCTATCAGGCCATATTTTTTATATAAATTGTGATCAGCCGTAACATTATGACCACCAGTCTAATATTGTGTTGGTCCCCAAAAACAGCCCTGACCAGTCGAGGCATGGACTCCACTAGATCCCTGGGTGTGCTGTGATATCTGGAACCAAGATGTTAGTAGCAGATCCTTTAAGTCCTGTAATTTGCGAGGTGGGGCCTTCATAGATCTCGGGAATTTTGGAGACCAAGTCAACACCTCAAACTCATTGTGCTCATCCAACCATTCCTGAACTATTTTTGCTTTGTGCATCATTTTTCGATGGTGCACAGGGGTCAGCATGGGCTTACGCAAGAAACTGCAATGCACTGTGTATTCTGACACCTTCCTATCAGAACCAGCATTAACTTCTTCAGCAATTTGAGCAACAGTAGCTTGTCTGTTGGATTGGATCACACGGTCCAGCCTTCACTCCACACATGCATCAATGATCCTTGGCCGTCCATGACCCTGTCGCCGGTTCACCACTGTTACTTCCTTGGACCACTTTTGACAGATACTGACCACTGCAGACCGGGAACACCCCACAAGAGCTGCAGTTTTGGAGATGCTCTGATCCAGTCGTCTAGCCATCACAATTTGGCCCTTGTCAAACTCACTCAAATCCTTACACTTGTCCATTTTTCCTGCTTCTAACACATCAACTTTGAGGATTCCTTGTTTACTTGCTGCCTAATATATCCCACCCACTGACAGGTGCCATGATGAGGAGATAATCAGTGTTATTCACCTCACCTGCCAGTGGTCATAATGTTATGCCTGATTAGTATATATATACCCAACAGCAATGTGAAAAACTCTTAGTTATTTAGCCAAAGCATTGACACAATTTGTTTACAAATTACTTGCATTTTGTTTTATTTGAGTTATTAAAGCTCTGCAAATACTGCATGATCTAGGGTTATTTTGATGTGTTGTCATTTCCTTTAAATATACACTCTAAATAACAATAGTTATATTTTGAATTTAGGAGAAATATTGTCAGCAGTTCACAAAAAATGAAACAAAACTGTTCATCTCACCAATACATGCACCTGTAAGAAAAAACATAAGAAGCTAATTATTTTGCAGTGGTGTCTTATTTATTTATTTTTTCCGGAGCTGTATATATATATTGCCTCTGAGATGCAGAGATATGAAAATAGTTTGCACAGTACTTTCATTTTCACACTTTTTTCTGTAGACAGCAAGCCAGTGCAGGGTCTTTCTCAGTTTAATTCACTGAGCTTTACTGGCAGTTTACTGATATGGCTGTAGTGTCTACAATTCTGGTAACTAAATGTTGAACTTTACTGTCAATAGTGAGCATCAAAAGATCAAGAAAGTGAGGAAAAGGAACAAAATAAACAAACTAATAATAATAATAAAAATAACAACAACAACAGTAATAACAATAATAATAATAGCAAACAAATAAGTACACAAAAAAGATGATAATAATAATAATAATAATAATAATAATAATAATAATAATAATGAGGCCCACTGGTTGTTTCTTTGTTTCTCTCTCTCTCTCTCTCTCTCTCTCTTTCTCAGAGGCAGTGAACTGCTGGGACAGAAGGTGGAGATTTAGCACAGCTGTTTAAACAGACCGGAATTGAAACAGGGGTCAAGTCCCATCACTTCCTCTACTACTAGATAGAATGGGGAAGGCAATATTAACATGTAATGCACTTATCCAGGGAGCAGGAAGTGGTTTGGAATGCAGGCTGTGTTTTAGTTTGTGTGAATTGTGTTACCATAATAACACCAGACTGAATTTAGACTTAATGTTCATTGTGAGTTTGTAAGATTTATACTGTTCTTTGGCTAAATTTGCTATTTTCCGTGTCCCCTTGGTCAGGGGTGGGGGGTGGGAGGCACCCCTGAGTTTGTGTAAGTGGAAGAAGGTAGATGGTGCTGTCCTCTGAGTGTGGGCAGTATGTGTGAAACAAAGCTCTAGCTAGGGTTCAGACATGCAATCCAAGTGAAAAAAAAATGTCTGAAATCAATGAGCATATCTCTTGTAATCCCTTCCTACAAAATCAAATACATTTTTATTGATAATTGATTAAATATAGCCATATTTGTAATCTGTTGGGGTATTTATTAGTGAATCCTGCCACATCTTTGACTGTTTCAACAAAGTAAATATGCTGTGCACACACACACACACACACACACACAAACACACAGCTCAAAGTACAGATAGAAGTGCATACACACATGCACATAAGCACACTGCACTAGATGATCTGATTGTTATGTAGAGGTAAGTGAAGGTGTTCAATATTTCAGTGTGGAGATTTTTTAGTGATTTTAGTTTTAGAGTTTCTTATTGAAAAACACTCTACTGCATGTATTTCATTCATACTACTACTACTACTAATTATTATTATTATTATTATTATTATTATTATTATTATTATTAGTAGTAGTAGTAGTAGTAGTAGTAGTAGTAGTAGTAGTATAGTTGTATTGGACACACACACACACACACATTACTCTATAGTCTTATAATCGCCTGCTGTTATTTTTTTTTAATGTTGTTTTGTTTGTTTTTTTGAACAGGTTTTTGTGTGTGTAACTCTAATAATGAGAGACACTTCATATAATGAAGAGCATGATGACTTCAATGACACCAGAGACAACACTGCTTTCTGGAGGAAAGGTGTGTGTGTGTGTTTCAATTTTTAAGATTATGTTTAATGTTTATTGTCTTGTGCATAAAGAGTGCTTTAAGCATTTATATACAGTGAAATTCTTGGAATGCTTATGCTTTTATAATCTGATTCTGAGAGTCTAAGAATCTGCCTGATGGCAGCATCAAGAGCAGTTCATGGCTCAGGTGGCTATGTGTGTGTGTGTGTGTGTGTGTGTGTGTGTGAGTTAGAGCGCTTCAGCATGATTGCAGCTTCCCCTGTTCGCTCTCGATGGTGTGTGTGTGTGTTCATTGTTTTTGCCATTCTGCTGCTGGTAATTATCATCTCCATCTCTTTAACCAGTAAGTGAAACACACACACACACACACACACACACACAACTACACGCATCCATCTGCTTACACCTGTGTGTATGTGTGTGTAGAGATGAATGTGGACAGGAGGATCTCAGCTGTAGAAGGTGATGTGAAGAATTTGAGTCAGTCTTTAGTGACACTCATAAACAAGATCCAGCAGCTGGAAAACCACGGTGAGACAACACACACCCACACACATATATATATATATATAAACCTGACTGATGCAATGAGTCATGGAAAAGTCGATACTGTTTCAGAAGGGTCAATTATTGGCCTGCATCAAGCAAGGAGATTGCTGACGCTACTGTTAAACCTGTGGAGAGTAGAACCATTATCTTCCAAAAGAACTCGAGGGATTGGGACTAAACAGCTGTGTAGCCTTAAGCAAACCATTATCACTGAGGCTACTCTGAAAAAAATTATTTTCTACGGAGCATAAAGATTGGACTATGGAGCAGTGGGAAATGGTGTTGTGTTCTGCTGAGTCCAGATTTATCCAGTTCCAGAGTGATGGGTGCATCAGGGTAAGAAGAGAAGCAGATGAAGTGGTGCATCCACCATGCTTAGTGCCTACAGTACAAGCCTGCGGGGGCAGTGACCTACACAATGACCTCCAGCAGGCTACTGGTGTGCATGTTTTCGATATAACTCCATGAGGGTGACATGCTCTAGTGGGACCTGTGCTCACAGCTAGCACTGGGCAGCTCAACTGGCACTGGCACGAGAACACCCGAATTTGCGGGTCCAAAGCTTTTTTTTTTTTACATTGTTCTTGATCTGCCAAATGCAGCAAATGTTAATGTAGGTCCACGTTGGTGCCCCATTTTCTTTACAAATCATTGCAGGCTCACACTGAGCATGTAACAGAGGTGAAAGGGTCTGGGGATCATTATGCTGCCTGCAACAGCATCCAGCATGACCAGTTTGGAGATGGGTCAGTGATGGTCTGAGGAAGACTGTCTTTGGAGGGTCGCACAGACCTCCATATGCCAGACAATGGTATGGTAACTTACTGCTGTTAGGTAAGACTTTACTTATACTGCTTAATGCAGAACTTACCCTGGTGCAGTGGGCCTTGGGTTCCTCTGGTGCATGACAATGCCTGGTCTCATGTGGCCAGACTATGTAGGCAGTTTCTGGATAAGCATTGATACCATTGATTGGTGCTCATGTTCCAAAACCTGCATCCAATTGAGAACTGTCAAGGAGCTCACTGATGCTATGATCCAAGTCTGGGAGGAGTTCCCCAAGGATGCCATACGCCATTTCATCAGGAGCAAGCCCAGATGTTGTGGGGCATGCATGCAGGCACATGGGGGCAAAAACACTACTGACTTACATTATGAGTTTTTAATGATGAAGGACTTAAATCAGCCTGAAATTGAACTGTTTTACAAATTTGTTTGGTGTGATTTTGAATCCAGAATTCATAGGGTTGATGTTCTTGATTTTCATTAACCATTGTTACATCATTTTGTTCTCAACAAATTACACAATGTATATAAGTAAATATTTTCAACTTGAATATTTTGTTTATCGAGATCCAACATGTGAATTAAGTGTTTAATTTTAGTGTTCTCTTATATGGTGTGTGTGTGTGTGTGTTAGGAGCTGATGTTGTTCAGAGTGTTAATAGACTGAGACTCAACTTGAACAGACTGCAAACTCAGGCCCAAGACGGTAAGTAGTTTACAATCAATCTATTAATACAACAAGAAGATATGTTTTCAAGTACGTGTGTGTATGTGTGTGTGTATTTGTGTGTTTTAGTCATCACTAAGGTAGACAACATCCAGGAAGCTGTAACTCATCTGAAATGTCGCTTCAACACTCTCCAAAACAACAGTGAGTGAAAACGAGCATAATGAAATCTGATCATTTAAATCTCAAACACAAAGGTAATATTTGTCCTATATACTGTACACTGTAGCCTAAAAACTCCACCCTATATTCTGTACTCTATACCTTATACCCCATATACTATACACTGTACACTATAACCAGTACACTATATCTCATACACCGTAAACTATAACCTTTACTAACCTGTAACTTTATTAACTCATTAATGAATGAAAGTTGTGTTAGCAAGTGCAGTCTTTAGGCTATTCACCCTAACCTATACATAACACCCTGTACACAATACCCTATAAACTAGGTGATTACGACATTACGATCTTGTACACTGAAGCCTATACAATATACCCTATACTGTGTACTCTACACCCTTTACACTATACCCTGTACGCTATATCCTTTACCTTAACACTATACCTTAACTATACTCCTTACACTCCTCACAAAACACTTCTCACAACACACTCCTCACAGCACACTCCTCACAAAACACTCCTCACAGCACACTCCTCACAGCACACTCCTCACAACACACTCCTCACAGCACACTCCTCACAGCACACTCCTCACAACACACTCCTCACAGCACACTCCTCACAGCACACTCCTCACAACACACTCCTCACAGCACACTCCTCACAACACACTCCTCACAACACACTCCTCACAGCACACTCCTCACAGCACACTCCTCACAGCACACTCCTCACAACACACTCCTCACAACACACTCCTCACAGCACACTCCTCACAGCACACTCCTCACAAAACACTCCTCACAAAACACTCCTCACAACACACTCCTCACAGCACACTCCTCACAGCACACTCCTCACAACACACTCCTCACAGCACACTCCTCACAGCACACTCCTCACAACACACTCCTCACAACACACTCCTCACAGCACACTCCTCACAAAACACTCCTCACAACACACTCCTCACAGCACACTCCTCACAAAACACTCCTCACAGCACACTCCTCACAGCACACTTCTCACAACACACTCCTCACAGCACACTCCTCACAAAACACTCCTCACAGCACACTCCTCACAGCACACTCCTCACACTCCTCACAGCACACTCCTCACAGCACACTCCTCACAACACACTCCTCACAGCACACTCCTCACAACACACTCCTCACAGCACACTCCTCACAACACACTCCTCACAGCACACTCCTCACAGCACACTCCTCACACTCCTCACAGCACACTCCTCACAGCACACTCCTCACACTCCTCACAGCACACTCCTCACAACACACTCCTCACAGCACACTCCTCACAGCACACTCCTCACAGCACACTCCTCACACTCCTCACAGCACACTCCTCACAGCACACTCCTCACACTCCTCACAGCACACTCCTCACAGCACACTCCTCACACTCCTCACAGCACACTCCTCACAGCACACTCCTCACAGCACACTCCTCACAGCACACTCCTCACAGCACACTCCTCACAGCACACTCCTCACACTCCTCACAGCACACTCCTCACACTCCTCACAGCACACTCCTCACAACACACTCCTCACAGCACACTCCTCACAAAACACTCCTCACAGCACACTCCTCACAGCACACTCCTCACAGCACACTCCTCACAGCACACTCCTCACAAAACACTCCTCACAGCACACTCCTCACAGCACACTCCTCACAGCACACTCCTCACAAAACACTCCTCACAGCACACTCCTCACAGCACACTCCTCACAACACACTCCTCACAGCACACTCCTCACAAAACACTCCTCACAACACACTCCTCACAGCACACTCCTCACAGCACACTTCTCACAACACACTCCTCACAGCACACTCCTCACAAAACACTCCTCACAACACACTCCTCACAATACACTCCTCACAACACACTCATCACACTAATCACAACACACTCCTCACAGCACACTCCTCACAGCACACTCCTCACAACACACTCATCACACTAATCACAACACACTCCTCACAGCACACTCCTCACAGCACACTCCTCACAGCACACTCCTCACAACACACTCCTCACAGCACACTCCTCACAACACACTCCTCACAACACACTCCTCACAACACACTCCTCACTCTAATCACTAAACACTCCTCACAACACACTCATCACTACACACTTCTCACAGTTATCACTACACTAGTTTCATTATAATCTCTGAATCCATTACAGTGATTACTGAGTTATCTGCTTTAAGATGAATAACTGTGTGTGTGTGTGTGTGTGTGTTTGTAGACACCCAGCAGCAGTGTTGTCCATCAGATTGGCAGCTTTTCTTTTCAAACTGTTATTATTTTTCTGATGATGGAAAGTCATGGAATGAAGCTCGAGACATGTGTGTAAGCATGAAAGCAGAACTACTGATCCTGAAGAGCAAAGAGGAGAGGGTTAGTGTTTCTTGTCAAAATATGCTAATATGACTCTTTTAGCTAAAATAACTCTCGAGCTGCTTCAGTGAGAGTGAAAGAGACATGATAACAATCATAATAAGCAAAATATAATAATGCAAAATAATAAATGAAAACACGCAGTGTTATTACTTCACTACTGATTGGTAGTGTCTCTGTGTGTGTGTGTGTGTGTGTGTGTGTAGGAGTTTGTGATAAAGAACACCATGCCTTTTTTTTACTGGCTTGGTCTGAGTGATGAGAGAACAGGAGAGTGGGAGTGGCTAGATGGAACACCGTACCAGATGGACCGCAGGTGAGTGTGTGTTTGTGTGTTATTTATGGGAATTCTGACATAATTCAGTAGAAGTGTGTTACTGATCCGAATTCGGGAATCATTTTGCAAGCCTTTTGTTATTTAAGGAAAAACTTATATATATGTGAGATGACACTGAAAGTTAAACTAAGAGAGCCAGATTATTCATGAATGATACATCACTATGTATGTGTGTGTGTGTGTGTGTGTGTCTGTGTCTGTGTATAGAGAATGGAAGCCTGGTCAGCCTGATAACTGGCAATTACATGGTCTGGGTGGAGGAGAAGACTGTGCACACTTCCACAATGATGGACGATATAACGATGATCACTGCTCTCGAAATTACCGTTTTGTTTGCAAATCACATGCATACACAGTGTGAGAACCCTAACCCTAACCCTAACCCTAATACAACACAGACACTCACTTTGAATGGGAATTAGCTAAGAGCTAATAAACTGCTTATAAACTGCTCAATCCCACCAGTGACCACAAGGAGGCACACTCATGCTTTAAATATTCGAAATGATTATTTACTTTAAGATTCAGTTTCATTGGTGATTATGTTAAAGATTCATGTTAAAATGTAGTTCTATTCTGAATGTCCATCCTAACATCATTGGATTTAATTGTGTATATGACTTGTGTATGTTCCGATTAAATCAGAGAAGGCATTATACTAGGTTGTCCAAGACACTCCTAATTTTCAGCTTCATCTCTGTAAGACTCCTGAATGAGCTTTACTCTGGATAGATAGAGGCATGTCTCACTCTCTTCTGCTCTGTTCTTCAGCAACAGGAACCATACAATCATTTGATATGTGAAGTGAGACTTGATGTGTAAGCAGTACTGAACCCCCCTCCCCATGACACCTTTTAGATGAAATTGTCTCTCTGTGTGTGAATGTGTATCTCCAGCTTCAGCTTAATACACAAACCCGACAAATTTGTTCAAACGTCAAAATATATCCGAATTTTCTTCATCTCATCTAGAAGAAATAAGTCCAAAACTTTTACTGAACTGTTTAATACCACACACACACACACACACACACAAAAACACACAACATCTTTACTGAATTTAGTTCAGTTTATTTTATTAAGTTTTTCAAAATTTAGTTTAATTCAAATGAATAAATTTTTAAAGATGTCTACCTCCAGGCCGGACGTACAGGTTTGACCTTTACATTTTTTACATCTTTACTAGCTGATCTACTGGGTGTGCTCAGATGGCTTGCTCTGTGGGGTGCTGTGTGATTCTGTGGAGAATTTTTCGGAGTAGTGGACACATCCTTCTGGCTGAGAGGGACGTTACTGGTGGTGACAGGACTGCGAGTGGTGAAGCTCACGGTGCTGCAAGCAAAGTGGGGCAGGGTTTTGTGGGTATTGGTATGACTTTCCTGAGTTGGTAGATTTGTAAATCTACATAGCTTCTCTTTGGGTGCAGATTTCTGGTGAATCATGGGTTTCTTCACCATTGATTTCTGAATGGAGGACGCCTTGGGAGTGGGGCTGGTGTGCACTGGTGTAGTTGTGTGTGAAGAGGTAGATGTAGTTGGGGCCAGGATTTTAACACTCTGAGAGTGTGTGATTGGGCGGGGCTTAGTACTGCTAACAGAAATAACTTTCCTCATACTTTGTTTGTCATTTTGAGTCGGAGTTTGTATAGGATTACGGGGGCGGGGTTTCAGTGACGATGAAGAGGGGGAGGGATCAGGAGAAACGATCGATTTTTTCACCGGCATTTTTCTGAATGATTGCACACTTTTACATGGAGTCTTATTTGATCTATTGGTTATTTTGTTAGTTTTGCAGTCTAATTCCTGATTGGTGGACTTCCTGGTGGTTTTCAATTCTGGCGGGTTGCGACAGGAAGCATTAGTTTTATCAGCAGTTGGAGAGATGATGAGCTTGTGTTTAAGACCTATATTACTGTTTACTTCCTCATTCTGTTTCTCATAGTGTTTGTTTATCAGATCTGTAGGTTTATCCACTTCTGACTCCACCTCTAATCCCACCTCTGATTCCACCCCTAATCCCACCTCTGATTCCACCCCTAATCCCACCTCCGACACCACCCCTAATCCCACCTCTGATTCCACCCCTAATCCCACCTCTGACACCACCCCTAATCCCACCTCTGATTCCACCGCTAATCCCACCTCTGACACCACCCCTAATCCCACCTCTGATTCCACCGCTAATCCCACCTCTGACACCACCCCTAATCCCACCTCTGACACCACCCCTAATCCCACCTCTGACTTCATCCCTAAAACTAATTCGGCATCAACCTCTAACCTTGCCTTTGCAGGGGCAGAGGTCATCGCCATGTGTCTGTTCTTGTCTGGGTTTTTGATGCCAGTGTCATGGTATGGAAACTCAATATTTGTTACAACACTGCTCGATATCTCAGTGGGGTCATTGCCACGGTGACCAAGAGATAAAGTTTTAAAGGGAAAGTTTTGCAGTTCAGGAAACAGTGTGTGGGTTTCCACCTGGACAGGCGTGGATGCTGAGTGAGACTGTGTGTCTGATGGTGAGTGTGTCTCCGTTATATTCATGTTGCCGTCACTGAACCGATGTCGTGGGCGATGGAGGCCATACCCCCCCAAAGAACTGTGGAAGCTGGGGGGTTGAGAAATAAGGAGCTCTATAAGCCCCTCCCACTTCACAGCTGTCCGAACATCAATTTCACTGCTGCACCTGGACCCCAAGACACTGCCTGCCCAATGTTGTCCTGCCCAGGAAGGCTGATTTCCCTTGCCAGCTTTCACCCGTTTCAGTTGAGACGCTGCCCTCATTGCACGCTCCACATTCTCCTAGACAGAGAAGAATAATGTTTGTCTTTATGTATATATATGTGTGTGTGTGTGTCTGTGTGTGTGTGTCTGTGTCTGTGTGTGTGTGTACCTGTACTGCTTTAGTGAATTTGGAGCAGAAATGGGAGAAAATGTAGAAGCACTCATCCAATTTGAAGGTCTCTGTGTCTTCACAAAAGAACTCAATCATCTGTTCTCCTTCAGTCATTAACAGAGAATGACAGGCACTGACTTCCTTTAGAGAAACAGCTGCACACTACAACACACACACACACACACATATTTTCTACCCAGAATGACAAATACTGACTTCATTGAGATGATTGATAAAGCACACATTCTCTCTCTCTCTCTCTCTCTCTCTCTCTCTGTCTCTCTCACACACACACACCCACACACCTGTAGGAAGGTGTGTAGTTGCTGCAGTAGTTGTGTATCCTTCTGGATGTTCTGCTGTAAGGTTTCTAGTCTCCTGTTCAGATTGTCCAACTCAACATTCAAACTGTCCACACTCACCCTGGGGGCAGAAGGGAGCAGAAAGGCACTGGTGAGGGGTGTGTTGGATCTTTTTGCACTAGAATACTGCTTTTCACCATTAGGTATTAGTTGTAATTTTAACTAGTATTTAGGGTTTGTAGTAATTAAGGTTTATGGTTTAGTAATAAGTTTAGTAACAATTAGAATTCATGGATCATGCTACAGAGGATAAGGTTAAGCTTGCTAGGTAAAATATAGTGTAGACTACAAAACTATGGAAGTTCAGTTTCTGAAGTCTGTATTTTGGTTTTTCTATTCTTTCTATATTTTGTTCTCTAGCCTGTCAGAAAGTTTGGAATGAATCCGATTATTAGCATGCTAGATACAAAGTCACAGATCAACCGATCAGAGGTTCAAATCATTCTCTGTCCTCAGATATTTCAGAGGTTGTTATATAAAACTACAGAGAAAACCCTCTAGCACCTTCCATTATTGACTAATGGCTATCATGAGTTCTCTAGCTCTACAGCATTACAATTGGGTAACAATACAAACTCCCCAATGAAGTTAAACTGGCTGATTATCTACCAGTCATTTATTTTCCTGCCGAAAAAAGTCAACTTTGCTATTCAGAAAAAATGCTCCATTAGTCCTGAATCTTTTTTCCCTTATGACATAATACCAGACATTTTCACCCTCCATAACCCTAACCCTGAGCTGGTGTGTAACGTGTGTGTATGTTTCTAAGCAGGAACATCATATTATATACTGATCAGCCATAACATTATGACCACTAACAGGTGACGGGAATAACACGGATTATCTTCTCATCATTGAACTTGTTAGTGGGTGGGATATATTAGGCAGCAAGTGAACATTTTGTGTACAGTTTGACGAGGGCCAAATTATGATGGCTAGACGACTGGATCAGAGCATCTACTAAACTGCAGCTCTTGTGGGGTGTTTCCGGTCTGCAGTGGTCAGTGTCTATCAAAAGTGGTCCAAGGAAGGAACAGTTGTGAACCAGCGACAGGGTCATGGACGGTCAAGGCTCATTGATACATGTGGGGAGTGAAGGCTGGCCCGTGTGATCCGATCCAACAGACAATCTACTGTTGCTCAAATTGCTGAAGAAGTTAATGCTGGATCTGATAGAAAGGTGTCAGAATACACAGTGCATTGCAGTTTGTTGTGTATGGGGCTGCATAGACCAGTCAGCATGCCTATGTTGACCCCTGTGCACTGCCGAAAGTGCCAACAATGGGCACATGAGCATCAGAACAATCAGAGCAATGGAAGAAGGTGGCCTAGTCTGATGAATCATGTTTTTATTTTACATCATGTGGATGGCCGGGTGGGTGTGTGTCCAGGGGAACACATGGCATCAGGATGCACTATGGAAAGAAGACAGAGGCCGGAGGAGGCAGTGTCCTGCTTTGGGCAATGGTCTACTGGGAAACATCGGGTCTTGCCATCCATGGACATGTACCACCTACCTAAGCATTGTTGCAGACCATGTACACCCTTTCATGGAATCGGTATTCCATGATGACTGTGTCCTTTTTCAGCAGGATAATGCACTGTGCCACAAAGCAAAAATAGTTCAGATGATGAGCACAACAACCAGTTTGAGGTGTTGACTTGGCCCCCAAATTCCCCAGATCTCAATCCAATCAGGCATCTGTGGGATGTGCTGAACAAACAAGTCTGATTCATGGAGCCCCCACCTTGCAACTTAGAGGGGTTTTTGACTTTCGTTTCTGTTTCCTAGATTTATGAGTTCTCGCCCTAGCCTGTTCATTTCTGTTAGCTGATCGCCCGATTATGTGGATTTTGACTGTGCCCTGTGTTTTGGATTATTTGCTATAGTGTTCATTAAAGTCTTCTGGGTTAGGGGTTTGTCCATATTTTCATAAGATTATTATTATTATTATTATTTTAGTTTCTGCTGCAGGGACATCCTCACCGTGCTGCGCTCTCGACATACTGGAGCTTTTCAGGAAATTTGAGCAGCTGGTCATCTTTCTTCTTGGCTTCCTGCAGACAGAAGAACACAGTGACATGGTAAAGTTAAAGACAGACAGATAAACTGACACACACATACAAGCCACCAGCTACACAGTTTTTGACCAACCAGAGCAACAAAGTGCAGCAGGTTCATTCCTGGTTTATTGGATTTGGTTTCCGCCAGAGACAGAAGTGAGGATAGTTTAAAACCCACAGCATTTCCACCATAACCATCCTGAGAGCAAAACACACACACACACAAACACAGAAAAAAGGCTACTAATCTGTATTAACAAATGTACAAGGGTTAAAATATTGATTTGATTAAAGCAATAAGAAATGAAATAAAAGTCATAATATTAGGGATCTTACAGTGTTTATGATGTTTCCAGCTTCCAGCACCAGGTGAAGGACTGAGTGAAGCTCCACACAACTCAGCAGCTCTGTAAAATGAAACAGTGCAATATATATAAAATTAATATATAAATATATATATATATAATATATAAAATATATAAAATATATATAATATATAAAATATATTAATCAATATACATTTACATTTTCTATACACAAATATAAGTATAAAATGATGTGTTCAAAAACATCTGTCTTATTGTTTAACAGTATTTAACAAATTAATATCAAGCACAACTTCAGTTTCAGCTGGTACTTTAATAATTAGTATTTATTTATTTATTTGTTATGTATTTATATGTTAATGGATAGTGAATTTCCATGATGCAAATATTAGAAAAATAAATGGGGGATTTGATAAATTAGTAAAAATGAAACACTGATCGAGAAGCACCTTTGATGGCAGAGCGGATAATGAACACATCTTGTTTCAGTGATGAGCATAAAGCCGAAAACTCCTCCTTCAGAAGCATGGCTTCTACTCGCAGATCAAACCTAATAAATAAACAGTATATGTTACTCTTTCTAAGGACATACAAGATGTTAAACCTCTCGTGTGTGGATGAGCTAGCAGCTCAGCAGAAAGCGCTGAATAACTGAGAGAGCAGCATGGTGTGGAAAATCCTTAAAGCTTAATAATAGCTGGAAGATGCAAGATCTATAGCAAAGTCTTGGAGGTTTTAATGCCATGTTCAACTCAGTAGCATTTGAAGCATTTGAAAAGAAGTTTTCATCTGGTGTTAACATCCCCTGACTTGTCAACATCCCCACAATGACCACTAGTCAGAGTATTTGCTCAATAGTCCATATAACCTCTAATTCAAACACCAATCACTGATATAAACACACTGGAATCCAGTGTGTGTGAGTGTCTTTACCTGGGTAAGAGTGTAAGCTGGTACATAAAGGAGTCCACAGTGTTTAAATTAGTTTTATCCCCTTTATATGAATGCAGCTTTTCCACCTGTAATACAGATTTAAAGGAATGCATGAACACACACACACACACAATTTACAGTTCAGCTCTGTTACTCATACTGTTTTGTGTGTGTATGTGTGTGTATATGTGTGTGTGTGTGTGTGTGTGTTCATCTTTCACCTCGTGTGTGTCTGGCAGTAGTTTGTTCAGTTCTCTCAGTCGTTCTGCTCCAAACACCTCACTGTTTCCATGGACAATGTCATCAATGAGAGACTGAATGGATCTGAGAAAAGTGACACAAACAAGAGAATAAAGTAGGTCTGTCTGATTGGCTGTCTGTCTGTATCTCTAACTATATAACCTAAAAATACTTACTTTTTAAAACATTTAAGGAAAATCGCTACATTCATACTCCTTTTAGGGTCAAGGATGCTAATCTGAGCACATATAAAAACACAAAATTAGTAAATAAATCATCATGATTATGACAATAACAGTTATTATTATTAGACACACACAGATATAAAAGCAGCACATGACTCAGTAATTTTTAATAAAATTAGTAATGTTAATGTCAATGAAACAAGCTTTTGTCAGGTGATTATTGACCAGTGAGAATTCTCCACCTCTTTGTTCTGCTCAGACAAACCGCTGTGCACTCGACTGGTCTTGCTGCTAGCTGTGGCTACTGTGTGTCTGTCGTTCAGTCCAAACAGGTCCTCGACACTCTTGATATCGATCTGAAATTTGTGTTTATCAGAATGATTTGCAAGTGTCCACAAGTTGGGTGCTCCTCGCTGTTGAACGCGTTCCTCTGGAATTGGCTTCCAGTAAAAACTCCTAATTCTACGCCTCCTTTGAATGTTTACCATTGGCAGGGGTGGGGGCGGAACAGGAGGGGGCGGGGTGACGATGGTGTCATGGTCAAAAGTTGATGGGGACATTATGACTCCGGCTCCCTCTTTTTTGTCCTGCTCCGTATTGGCTGCTGAGGTGCTGCTCATCACATAAACTGTTTGAATTATCAAATAAAGATTGTCAGAAAATGAACACACACACACACACACACACACATACACAACAGGCTTACAGTTATGCTGATTCAGACTCATCACAGAGTTGATTTAGGTTTTATTTCACTTGTCAGGACTCTTCTACACCTGTGTATTGTAATCATTTCTAATAATCTGGTGTCACCGAAAAACAATGGTTCTCTTTTAAATCACTGATTTCCTCTAAAGATTTTGTCCTCAGGGAGTTTTTCCTCACCACTATTGCCTTTGGTTTGCTCAGGAGAGATCTGAATTTCAGTAAAGCTGCTTTGAGACAATGTCTCATGGTAAAAGTCCTATGCAAAAATGTAATGTTTGCACTTTGTCATTCACTTTTGACCATGGATTAATGAAAGTTTTATTGATTTATATAGATTACTCAAGTTCCCATCCTACATCTGAGCTGGAGCAGCTTTGATACAGTAAATATTCAATTCATTTCAATTCAATGTTATTTGTATAGCGCTTTTGATAATGCACATTGTCTCAAAGCAGCTTTACAGAACATAATAAACAAAGTACAAATGTCCTAGATGTTAGACAAAATCATCCCTAGTGAACAAGCCTGTGGAGACTGTGGCAAGGAAAAACTCCCTTAGATGGTATGAGGAAGAAACCTTGAGAGGAACCCATCCTCATTTGGGTGACACCAGAGAGTGTGATTATAAATTATTCTAAACACCAGAGTGTGATTATGAACAATGTCCTTTCTACAGTCATGTACAGTCAGTTGCAGTTGTTACTGAATGTTACTGTGTGTATTAAATAAAGAGCCATATCCTGAAGAGACGTGCAAATCACCACATACTTCCATACACAGTGCCTCTTATACACCACTGGTCCTGTGTACGTAATTAAACACTAATGTAGACCCACATTTGAGCCTCTGTATCACATTTACACATTAACATGAAACCTTATCACCCGTATTTCAGTTCAAGGTTCTAGCATGCACTATTCTGTTTATTAATATTTTATTTTCATTTTCTTACTGCACTTGTTTTACAGACTGATAGTACTGATATTAATTTTGATGATGGAACATTGTTACACTCAGACTCACATAAATCATAAGAAATTTGTGTTTCCTTGTCGAATTTGTGTTTCCTTGTTTCACAGTCAGATTTAACTGTACTCAACTCTAATTCATAAGTAATAAAAATGCGCAAATTTCAACTTACCTTTAGAGGCAATGCCGCAGATACTTCTCTGACTTATAGTGTAAGAATGGTGTCAGACACACAGGGGAGTGTGTTGAGGAAAGCGGATCATGTGTGAGAGAGTTTGTGAATTCAATAACTTTACTAGCCATTTGGCTAGTACGTGTGTGTGTGTGTGTGTGTGTGTGTGTGCGTGCATGTGCATGCTTTACACTGATAACATGCCTGTTACACCCTGCCTCTGTATATTTGTTTTTGTGGTAACTGTGTTCTAATAGGATTGGTGTTCAGTTTGATTCTAAAGTTTAGGAGGCCATGTTGAAGCCTTAATAATGTCTGAATGATGTCATGGTGAAGCTGCTGTTAACAAAAAACAACAACAAAACAGACAAACAAAGTAAACAACAAAAACAAAACAAGTCTACCTCCATGTATTAGTGTATGTGTGTGTCTGTGTGCTTTTCAATGTATGCCAAAGGTGTATAATACAAATCAGATAACATTGTAGCTGTTTTTATTAGCATCCCAGGGGATATTAAAGCTAAAAAAAAAGTGATTTATTAAACTTTATTTCAGTGATATATTATAAATGTAATGGTGCAGTCTAAATGCACCAAAAGAAAATCTAAAGGGAAGACTGGGGTAGGATGTGCCATATTTTGCTTACATTGACCCATAGAAAGGCATGGTTCATGCTTTATCTGACTTTGGAGAGATGTGGAAGCTCTGGGAAATCAGTATTTTTGCATGAAATAAAAAAATAAAGTTGTGAAATAATTGCCCGATAATAACAATAGCTATTGAACAACGCCAAAACTACTGACCTAGGGTTAGGGGTTAAGGTTAGGTTTAGGGGTTGGGTTTAGGGTAAGGGTTAGGTTTAGGGGTTGGGGTTAAGGTTAAGGGTTGGGGTAGGGTTATAGTTAGGGGTTAGGGTAGGGTTAGGTTAGGGGATATTTATCTCCACTCCCAGTGGAGTGGAGGCAGACTAGCACAGACTGCTAATTCATATGTTTATATGTGGTATACAGCATTTAGTGTTTGTATACTGTCTATTTAAAAAAATGTAAACAATCCAAAAATGTTAAATAAAAACAATAAAACAATGAAAAAATAATGACCAAAAAAGATTTTCTGCTCTTTTTCATTTTGTGTTTGTGGGTGTTGAGGTTCGGGTTAGGTTAAGGTTAGGGGTTAGGATTGGGATAAGGTTAGGGGTTGGGATTAGGTTTAAAGAAAGGGGTTGGGATTAGGATTGGAGGTTGGGAGTTTTGGATCGGGGTAAAAGGTTATGGTTGGGATTAGGTTAAGGTGAAGGGACAAGGTCATAGGTTGATATTAGGGGTAAGGGTGAGGGGTTAGGATAGAGTAGAAGGGAAGTTGGAGTTAGGGTTAGATTAGGTTTTGGTTAGGGAAAATGGTTGGGGATTGGGACCATGTTTCAGAGCTGGGTCGGTTAATATTAGGCATTTAGCCCCCCCCAAAAAGGAAAAATTAAAGCATCAATTATATAGATCCTCCCACCCGCTCCTAACTGCCCTCACAGGTAAAAGAATTTATTCATTTAAAAACTCACATCCTTCCAAGAAATCTAAAAAGATTGGAGGTAGATAGATCTTTAAATGAACAATAAAATAATTAAATAAATGTAATAAATAATATATATAAAAAAATAAATTTAAAATTAGTCAAGTATCAAATGTTAAAAATGGTAAAACGCTGGAGAACGACCTATTCCATAAGTGCTGTTGTTGTATTTAAGTGCTACCTGTCACCATACCCTAAGTGCTAAAAATACCACACAATTTACCCTACACTGCAAAATAAATTGCATGCATATAAATGCAGAAATAAATAAATAAATAAATAAATAAATATAACGATGAATTAATAATAGGTCTTTAGGTTTATTAAATTACATAATTTCAACAGCGTCTAACCATTAACAAACATTCTCACCATGCATATGCTTCACCAGTAGGGGGCGAAGATTCACGGGAAGGAGTCACTACATGGCCATGTCTAATTTCATAGGGGAGAATTCCTTTATTATTTCTCATTTAAGCCAAGAGGATCCCAGGTATTCAATAATCTATTCCATGTCCTTTCTGTTCTCCGTTTCTGTTGCATTGTCCATCCTGTCCTGCTGTCCACCCCCTGAATCTGCAGCTTATCAAGGCAATGTGTTTGGAAATGGTTTTATGTGTTATTCTTTTTTCCTTATCTAACTTGATACAAGTGCTGTCTGAGTCTGTCTAATAATTTGTTTTTGGCTTCCCCTATGATTAATTTTTGGAATTTTTTTGGAAGTTTCTGTTCTTTCTCTATGCTGCATTGAGTTTCAAGTTGGCCAGTTCTGCCATTGATTCCTGAGCCTGTTGGAAATGCTTTCTGAGTTCTTTATTGAAGTTTTGTGGACAGTGTGAATAAGTGAGTACAAAAGGTACTATTTGTTGTTGATTTTTGGTTTTTAAGTGGTATTGGTTAATGTCAAAATTTTGCTTTACTTCCCCCAGGAACCAACCAGCATAACCTCAGGATCTAAACAGTACCTGGGTGGATCCTCCATGTTCTCCAGAAAGCTGCAGATTCTGTGGTGTCAGATAAATTGTATAAATTAATGTGAAATTGTGTAAATTTCCCATTGGGATTAGACTGCTTCTAACAGACCAACTTTGAGGACAAAATGTTCACTTGCTGCCTAATATATCCCACCCACTAACAGGTGCCATGATGAGGAGATAATCAATGTTATTCACGGTACGTCTCAGTGGTCATAATGTTATGCTTGATTGGTGTATTTTGATTGGAACTTAAGTTGTTCCTAGCTCTGTTTTTGGGTGCTCAAGGTGTCACTAGGTCTATTTTGGTGTCCTTAATGTGCCCCCATGTCTGTTTTTGTGTACTCAAGGTGTCCCCATGTCTGTTTTTGGGTGCCCAAGGTGTCCCCAGATCTATTTTGATGTCCTTAATATGTCCCCGTGTCTGTTTTTGGGTGCTCAAGGTGTCCCCAGATCTATTTTGGTGTCCTTAATATGTCCCCGTGTCTGTTTTTGGGTGCTCAAGGTGTCCCCAGATCTATTTTGGTGTCCTTAATATGTCCCGCTGTCTGTTTTTGGGTGCCCAAGGTGTCCCCAGATCTATTTTGATGTCCTTAATATGTCCCCGTGTCTGTTTTTGGGTGCTCAAGGTGTCCCCAGATCTATTTTGGTGTCCTTAATATGTCCCCGTGTCTGTTTTTGGGTGCTCAAGGTGTCACTAGGTCTATTTTGGTGTCCTTAATGTGCCCCCATGTCTGTTTTTGTGTACTCAAGGTGTCCCCATGTCTGTTTTTGGGTGCCCAAGGTGTCCCCAGATCTATTTTGATGTCCTTAATATGTCCCCGTGTCTGTTTTTGGGTGCTCAAGGTGTCCCCAGATCTATTTTGGTGTCCTTAATATGTCCCCGTGTCTGTTTTTGGGTGCTCAAGGTGTCCCCAGATCTATTTTGGTGTCCTTAATATGTCTCTGTGTTTGTTTTTGGGTGCTCAAGGTGTCCCCAGATCTATTTTGGTGTCCTTAATATGTCCCCGTGTCTGTTTTTGGGTGCTCAAGGTGTCACTAGGTCTATTTTGGTGTCCTTAATGTCCCCATGTTTTTTTGTGTGCTCCAGGTGTCCCCAGGTCTGTTGTTGGGTGCCCAAGGTGTCCCCAGATCTATTTTGGCGTCCTTAATGTGTCCCTGTCTCTGTTTTTGTGTACTCAAGGTGTCCCCATGTCTGTTTTTGGGTGCCCAAGGTGTCCCCAGATCTATTTTGGTGTCCTTAATGTGCCCCCATGTCTGTTTTTGTGTACTCAAGGTGTCCCCATGTCTGTTTTTGGGTGCCCAAGGTGTCCCCAGATCTATTTTGATGTCCTTAATATGTCCCCGTGTCTGTTTTTGGGTGCTCAAGGTGTCCCCAGATCTATTTTGGTGTCCTTAATATGTCCCCGTGTCTGTTTTTGGGTGCTCAAGGTGTCCCCAGATCTATTTTGGTGTCCTTAATATGTCCCCATGTCTGTTTTTGGGTGCTCAAGGTGTCCCCAGATCTATTTTGGTGTCCTTAATATGTCCCCGTGTCTGTTTTTGGGTGCTCAAGGTGTCCCCAGATCTATTTTGGTGTCCTTAATATGTCCCGCTGTCTGTTTTTGGGTGCTCAAGGTGTCCCCAGATCTATTTTGGTGTCCTTAATATGTCCCCGTGTCTGTTTTTGGGTGCTCAAGGTGTCCCCAGATCTATTTTGGTGTCCTTAATATGTCCCCGTGTCTGTTTTTGGGTGCTCAAGGTGTCCCCAGATCTATTTTGGTGTCCTTAATATGTCCCGCTGTCTGTTTTTGGGTGCTCAAGGTGTCCCCAGATCTATTTTGGTGTCCTTAATATGTCCCCGTGTCTGTTTTTGGGTGCTCAAGGTGTCCCCAGATCTATTTTGGTGTCCTTAATATGTCTCTGTGTTTGTTTTTGGGTGCTGAAAGTGTTAATTTCTTTCTAGAAATTAATGTTTAATATTGTTAAACATAATGTTATCTTTTTTTGTGTCCCCATGTTTTTTTGTGTGCTCCAGGTGTCCCCAGGTCTGTTGTTGGGTGCCCAAGGTGTCCCCAGATCTATTTTGGCATCCTTAATGTGTCCCTGTCTCTGTTTTTGTGTACTCAAGGTGTCCCCATGTCTGTTTTTGGGTGCTGAGGGTGTTAATTTCTTTCTAGAAATTAATGTTTAATATTAGCAGTTAGCAGTTGCTCTAATGTTCCATGTTGTTGCTAGGGTGTTGCTATGGTCCCAGGTGGTTGTTAGGCTGTAGCTTGACTAGTTACTATTATATTTGACATGGTTGCTAGCTGGTTATAATGATGTGGTGCTGTTGGCTGATTGCTATGGTATTCCAGGTGGTTACTCGGGTATTGCTAGCTGGTCGCTAGGATATTCCCAGTGATTGCTGTTATGCATTACTAGAGTTTATAAATATGCTTACAAGGAATCATAACCACCTGAAGAATTCTAAGCATTATAATAATTTATGAATATGGGCTTCATGGAAAGTTTAAAACATTGATAATAAACTGGACATTTTGATGATTATAAATTATTCAAATCAAATTATTTTCTTTGTAAAACTTATTCAATGGCCCATCATAGTTTTTGGTTTTGGTTTTTGGCCATTGAAAATGAAGCCATTAAGGACACATGATGATGTTTCTTCAGGCTCATCTCTTTTACATGAATTTGAATCCCTCACATCCAAGCAGCTAGAGTGTGAAGTGCTGATGGTCTGTTGTTTATCCTATACTGTGAAAAAGCCCTGGCGCTCAGGCAAATTGACCTTCAGTGGTTGAATGATGATACACTGGGCTGTAATTCAATCCCCTTTAGTCAACCGAATTTGGAAAAAGAATTTAATTAAGACCTTGGAGAATGTATCTCTGAGGTCCTCATTAGAATAAAGGCAGGAAAAAAAAAAAACAAGCCTGTATCGAGTCATGTTCACAATTTAATGCACCTGACTGCAGCCGTCTGTTTCCACTGTCTAATGAATTAAACACAATGATTCTTCAACCAAGACCTGAGAATATTTAATAATTTAAGTGTTAGACCCTTCAGGCCTACACTGTTGAATTGTCAGTACTCGCTTAGGCTGAGTTATTTAGTGTACAGTCTTCTTCATGAAATCAGTTTGCAGTGATATCCATCCCATTTACATTAAATTCCAGGTACTAATGCTTAATGCATGTACTACATCTTTAACAGATAAACACACATGATAATAATCAAATGGGCTAATGCAAATCCAATGTTTCAGTAACAATAACACTTTTGCACATGCAAATCCTCATCCATTAGAAGATAGAAAAGGGGAATGGGGGTGCAGGGAAGAAGAGAATGAGTGTGACCTCTGAGGAGCACCTATATTCACAGTATGGGAGTACTCTTTTTTGAGATTCTGCTGTTGGTGTGTTTGTGGAGCTGCTGTTACATCGCTGGACTCCAGCATGAAGGAAATATTACCATCTATGGCATGTTTCCTCTCCATAATGTAGGTGCCACTGTCTCGACTATACCTCAGCTGGATGACTGTAACCGGTATATGACTTACTTATTTCTTACAGAAACGATTTGCTTTTAATATGAAGTTGTGTTTAATTTAACAAGTTGCTATGGATTTTGCAGAGGAACTGAAAACAGCCATGGCTACTACTTGGTGCAGGCTATGCGCTATGCTGTGGCGGAGATCAACAACGACACTCGGCTCCTGCCTGGTGTCATTCTAGGCTACCAGACGTATGACACTTGCTCGCTTCAAGCTAGTATCCTGGGCACGGTGACTCTCTTAGCTCAGCAGTATAACCGAGTGAAAGTGAAGAATGGAGCGATTGCTCTCATCGGACCAGACAGCAGCAGCTATAGCTTCACTCCAGCTGCTGCACTCGGTAGCTTTTTGATGCCTGAGGTACTGCACACCTTTGCTTATTATAAATATCTGTATATAACAAATATTATATAATTACAAATATTACACCTTATTACCTTTTTTTTTAAATTGTACAATTGTATTTGAATTAAAATACTTTTGTTTTATCTACCAAGCATTAAAAACTCCCACATATGAATGTATCAAACAGGAGAACGAGGTAATGAGCAAAATAAAAAATGTGTAAACCTGAGAAAAAGGCCACCTCCTAGAATTACAAACACAGACTTTGCAAACTATGTAAAAGTAAAAACAGCTGGAATTAGTGAACTTGAAGTAGAATTTAGTGAAGCTAATTCTACCAGTTGAAAATAAATCATAATGCTGACAAGAGTCTTATGGGAAGACATAGGGCTCAAAAATAAGCTTTAAAATTCTAGAATTTCTTTGGTGTCAGTGATTTGGATATGTTGTGCTGTTACATTAAGGCCTATCTGACTCACTAGTGTTATCTTTGTTCCTTAAATTTCACAGATCTCATATGAAGCTTCAAATGAGCTCCTGAGTAACAGGCAGCTGTACCCATCTTTCTTTCGTACCATTCCCAGTGATAAAAACCAGGTGAAAGCCATGCTCGAGATTCTCATAAGATACAACTGGACCTGGATCGCCCTTCTCGGCAGTGACAATTCATACGGCTTGCAGGGAATGTTGAGCTTGTCGCAACAAGCCTCGGGTTACAGTATTTGCATCGCATATCAAGCAGTGATTCCAAGCCTCACAGCTGACACCCAGCAGCGGATGCAGAACATTGTCAAAAATATCATTAAAACCAAAGTGAATACTATAGTAGTGTTTTCCAGCAAGAGAATAGCCAGAGGGTTTTTCCCCTTTGTAATAGAACAGAATGTGACGGGGAAGGTGTGGATCGGCTCCGAGGACTGGTCAGTGGCAACCTTGGTGTCTCAAATCCCAGGGATCAGTACAATTGGAACTGTCCTGGGTGTATCTGTAAAATACGTCAATTTTAATGGGTTCCAAGATTTTGTGAAACAGGCCATAACTAAGCCTACAAGCAACAGTGTGAGTGAAATGAGTATCCCATGCTTACAGGATTCGTACCTATACGGAATGGCACAATATCCTCTGTCAGAATATGATATTGCCTCTTCGTTTAACGTGTATCGGGCAGTATATGCAGTGGCTCATGCATTACACCAGGCTCTCAGGTGTGATTATGAAAAATGTCAAAACACCAAAATACAGCCATGGCAGGTCAGTTTCATGTTTGATTCAGGAATCTCTCTTGAAATTTTTGGTGTTCAAATATTGCTTTTAGTTTTCTATTAAACTCCATTTACCATAACTTTATAAGGCACACCCTCCGTGATGGACACCGTGCATCTTTTAGTTATTTATCTTTTTCTCTTTGTTTCAGCTCTTGCAATATTTGAAGCAAGTACGGCTTTCCATCAGAAACACAACATTATTTTTTGATCAGTACGGAAACCCACCAACAGGATATGATATTGTCACGTGGCTATGGAGTAATAAAACATGGTCCCTCAAAATGGTGGGATCATTTATTTCAGAGCCACCTAGTATTCAGGTCGACGCTTCACAGATACAGTGGGTGGGACATGTTTCAAACATAACCTACAGTATATGTGCTTTATATGTCTCTAGTTTTGGTTTTATACCCATTAGTAAATAAAAAAATGAAATTATCATATGGTTAAATATAGAATTTATCATCACAAACATGCATTAAATGGATTGTATGCTATATTAGTATTGTATATTTTTTGCCTGCCCAGATGCCTGAGTCACGTTGTTCCCCAGAATGTCCATATGGGAACAGACAACTGCAGATTGGACAACACAAATGCTGTTTCAAGTGCATAGAATGTCCAGCTTTCACTTTCCTCAACAAAACTGGTGAACACACTCACTTTGTATCACACATTCTTTGTTAAGGTGTATTTTAAGAGAACAAAGTGTAGTTCAGTATATGACCAGCAGATGGCACGCACTGCACAGATTTCAAGGGTGACATTTCCAACATTGCTGTGCAACTCCATTTACACATAATGTACCTCATTCAGCACTTGGCACTCCATCATGGTGGGTTTGGGGGGAGATGGGTAATTTTTTTTTTAAATCTGTTGAAGGGTGCAGACTGGTTGAGCGTGGCAACATGGTTTAGTAGTCCAGGCTTGACCTCACTAATACTGAGAGAAATACTTAGAATGCCAATTTTTGCTTGCTTTAAACCAGGTTCTACCAGCTGCCAGCCTTGCAACAAAGATCAGTGGTCTCCATCTGGGAGTGAGGACTGTCTACTGAGGACAGTTCTGTACCTGCAATGGGAAAGTCCTTTGGCCATTGCTCTCCTGGTCCTTCTGACACTGACCCTTCTGCTCACCCTGAGCACTGCTCTTATCTTCCTTCTCAACTTGAGCACCCCTGTTGTAAAGTCTGCAGGTGGTAAGACATGTCTGCTTATGCTGTTGTCTCTGACCGTAGCTGCCTGCAGCTCATTGTGCCTTTTCAGCAAGCCATCTCAAGCGTCCTGTATCTTCAGAAAGTCCCTCTTCATCTTCAGTTTCAACATCTGCCTGACCTGCATGACTGTCCGTGCCTTCCAGGTGTGAGAGTTACTCAGGAAGTCAGTTTTGATCAGAGTGAACAGGATTGTGATTCACAATTTCAGTTCTTGAGTAACTCACCTCCATGCTTTCTCCCTGCAGGTGGTGTGCATATTCAAGTGGTCTGCAAAACTTCCCAAGTTCTACGATACCTGGGCCAAAAATCGAGGTCCTGATATCTTCATCCTGGTCACCTCTTTGGCTGAGTTCTTCATCTGTGTTTTCTGTACAAGCTTAAATACACCCCATCCTTCAGCAGACTATGTCTTCTACTTTGACAGCATTGTATTAGAGTGCAGTAACACTATGGTTGTAGTGCTCCCACAAATTCTGTATATGTCTATACTGACTGTAATATGTTTTTGCTTGAGCTACATGGGTAAAGACCTACCAGCAAATTACAGTGAGGCCAAGTGCATTACATTCAGCCTGATGATCTATATCATCTCCTGGATCACTTTCTTCACCACCTATAGTGTTAATAGAGGAACTTTATCTATGGCCTTGGAGGTGGTTGCTGTCCTTTTTAGTGTGCTTGGAATACTTGGTGGATACTTTTTTCCTAAAGTGTACATCATTACATTACAACCGAAAAAGAATACCACTGCCCACTTTCAAAACTGTATTCAAATGTATACCATGGCTAAACAGTGAAACTCCAGCTATAACATATTTAGAAATATAAATAATTTAGAAACAGTAGATATATAAAATCCTATTGTAATGGCAGCTGGTTCTCTTTGTCTTTTTTCCCCCCTACTTTATCTGCTTGACATGTGCTTAGGTCCTTTATAGTATAAGGCAAATTGAATTAAGAGATGAATAAAACATGCTACAGCACAATTTAAAATATACTGTATATTAAACAACCATTTGTTCCAAGCTCCATGTTTCAATTTGTTTCGGACAAACATCCTGGAAATCATTCATACGGTATATGTTTACAATGAAATATGAAATGTGAAATATGTATATATACGTGTGTGTAGTGATTTTGGTGCTAATTTTTCTGGCTGTGGGTGGGGTGTGGGGTGTGGGGGGGTATGGGATGGGGTGAGGTGTGGGGGGGTTGGGTGTGGTCATTGTAAGAGGAGTTACATTGTTGTTCAGTGTCTACTAATGCTAATGTCATGCTAATGAAAAAAGAGAATTATTGCATACAGCAAATAGTGGACAATACAGCAGAGTTAATTCACTGTTAGAGCATCAGTCAAGAATCAATAGACACAAAATACAATTCAAAATACAATATAGCGGCAGAAGATGAAAATGAATATATTAAGCTGTACATATGTACATTATACAGTATGTCAAATTATAACAGTGTGCAAAATGTCATTATGTAGCAGTGAGCTGAGGCACGTGAAGAAGCCTGTGCAGGTTAAAACTACAGAAAAGAATTATGAAAGAGCTGAACAAATTAGTTAAAGACAGATCTGAAAGCTTTCAGGAGGAAGAACCTGTGAAATTTAACCTTCTGCACTGATTGAGAAAAGAGTCTGCTGCTCATTGTACTTTGCAGAGTGTTGACTTCAGCATGGAGTGGATGATAGGGTTCAGTTCCCACTGGCACCACTAAGCTGATAACGCTGTCAAATAACATAGTGAGTAATATATAGGGAAGTATCAAAGTGAAAATAGACCAGAAAAGTTGAAGTTAAAAACAGGCAAGTTATTACAAAATTAATCTTGGATGATAAAGATTTTGTCTTTATAAAGATTAATGCACAAGTCCATGGTAGCTATTTCATTTTAATAATGGGTTTTATCTCATAGAATTCCATAACAGATGTTTTAAGCTTCACTGCTCTGAAAACTGCAATACTACACCAGGCGTCATATGTCTTTGCTTTCCATCAATATAATCTTACAGTCTGTATCACCTTATCCATCTCTATTTGTCACTATATACACACACAGGCACTTAGTCAGGAGAAGCTGATGACAAGATGAAAAGAGGAGGTCATCGGCAGGTTTTATTGCAGAGGAGGTCACCGCCATTGACTGAAGAGTGTGTGAGCAGGCTGATTGGGTGTATTTCCCAAACCACTCTCCTATTCAGGGTGTAATATTCTCAGGAGGCTAAAACAATAGACGTGTGCTTGTCGGGGAGAGTCTGAATGAAAGACAACATCTGTGCTTAGGCTGGTAGTGAATGTTTTAGTGACTAAAAGGATGTTTTCAGTTGTAAGGAAATAAATCCTAATATAATCCATTATGTAGTTCTTGAAAACCAGTTTAGATTTGGTTTCTTTAATATGCAACAGATATGATTGATGTATTGGTTAGTCATAATAATACAGGAGTATGTGTATGGTATGATTGCATCATGGGAGGTGAGTGGCTGGGGGTCAGAGGAGGAGGACCTAGAGCATATTAGGTATTAGGTACCATATTAGGGATATATGTGGCTGAAGTGAAGAAGTATTGCAAGCGTTGGACCTGCCCATGTTATTCTCAAGAAATGCAACAGCTGAGGTTTGAACTGAAGTAAAATCTCAATCCGTGAATATTTTATTTGAAAAATAAAACTTTATTAACAAAGATATAAGAGCTTGCCCATACAAAAGGAATGATTAAAAATATGTTAAAACACAAGATATAAGATACAATATGCACACATGTGCAGGGACACACATACACACAAAGGATTGGTTCCTTTATCAAAGGTTCCCTTAATGGTAATTTAACATATTGTACTGCATTCAACACACAATGAGAAATATTCTCCAAAACACCGGGAAATACAACACAAATTCATAGATCTGATATGCATACCATATAGACTCCACTGGAGTAAACTGTAATTAAATACACAGACATCACACAAACCATGTTCAAACCTTTTGCTCTAGAAAATAGAAGTAAACAGAAGGAAGTAAAAGTGATACATGGGGGAAACATCACATTAAGAGCGAAACAGCTATATCTAATAAGGCCACAGTCTTTAAAGTCTTTCGTCTCACTGATGAAACAAAAATCACAAGGTCTTGTCAATCAATATGATGGCAAAACTTAATACTGGAAATGAATATCTCCTACTTTCATGAGGGACATGAACATCACTGTTCCTCAGGGTTTGTCAGTCCACCATGATTTTACCAGGGCCTCCAGACAGGCTGTTGTTGAGCGGCATGACTGTGTTTGGAATTGTGCACAGACAACCTGTTGCTGAGCTCTGTGCTGGATCTCTGGTGGACCTCTTGGACCTCCTGGGTAGATTGTCCTCTGTTGGAGTGGATGTTAAGGAAATGCAGGGACTCCTTCCAGCACTGAGAATAGCCTTGGTTATAGTCTCTTTGAGCCAGTGCTCCTGGAAGCCTCTGTTGCTGCTTCAGAAAGCTGACAGTCATTTCCAAGATGTCAGCTTTCTCCAGCTTGGTGTCTTGGCTGCAGAGTTCCTTCTCCAACAGCTTCTTCAGCTGATCGATGCAATTGTTGATGCGGTCTCGGCGCATCTTTTCTACCATTGGCTTTCTCAGCTGTAAGTAGAAAAGTCAGCATTTGGTTAGAACAAAGTTTAAGTCATAAACTTTAAAAAATCTAAAAAATAGTTCTTAGATATAATAGTTATAACAAGTAAAAAACATACCTTAAATTTGTCCTTATCAGTATATCTCTGGTAGTTAAAGGTGGAAATTATAACTGAATGTGGAGCCATGCTGGTCTCTGTCTCTTTCTGGGCTGCAAAGTGTGTTTTTCGGAGCTGTGTGAGGGTCAGTGCCCTGTATTTATAGTTGGCCATTTCCATTACAAAGCCGTGTGGCTTGTGCTGGATTGCTTTTCCCACACTCCAAGAGCAGAGGGGTTGGCTCATCGCAACAATAGGAGACATTCACTTTATGGTTAGCCGGCTGCTTGTCTTCTGCCGGGTGAGAGTTTCCCAAGGTTTGAGAGGCGTGCCGCTGGTATTATCTTTCTCGTAAGTTCTGGGAAAGTTTCCGGGCTAGCAGACATTTGGCTGTTTTTTTTCATGAGAAATCAGATTATTTTGAAAACTTCTGAATATTCTGTGCATCTAGACAAAATATAGGACTAAAATAATCATTTTGTTTGTGACTAGTTCTTTTTATTCAGTTCAAAAATTTGATGGTTTAATTTCTAGTGCAGTTTATCTGGTTGTGTGTGTAATAGTGCATAATACTTGCAGTGCAATTAGAGAGAGAGAGAGAGAGAGAGAGAGAGAGGAGTAATTTCCCTTTCATGTCCTATTGGTAGCATTTCTAACACTTAGTTTACAGGAGCGTGACTAACACGAGGGTGTGATAATGGCACGTGGTTGAAGTGTGCACATTAAAGAGGCTCGAGCACAGCTTCAAACACACAGCCTTATCACTTTTGCTTTGTTTATCTAAAGATTTGGTTCCTAAAAAACGATTTGAACTACTTGTTATTACGCAGATCTTACCCCATCTTATAAAGAACTCCTCTTTATATACGAAATATAGTACTGAATAATGTTTTTATACTGCACGAGTCATATGGGATCCAGGCTGAAGTCGCTGTGACACCCACGTGCCACGGATCTGACACTCAGACAGGAAACCCGTTAAATCCTAAAAACTATGTGCGGCACGCGAGCAGGGGGGAAATACGATAACACCTACGTTTGAAACAAACAACGCCATGCTTGTCTGAGCATGAGCTTTCATTTCGGCTCGAGCGGTGACAGATTGCTGTTAAAAGTAACGCGTGTGAGTTGTGCTGCTGTTCTGGGATTTTGGCATCAGCCCTCAGATTAGTGCATGCGCCTCCCACGCTCCTCACCATCAGCACCAGACTGACTGTCTGCGTACTCAGTGGGAGTAGAGGCACGTCTTTTGTTTCTAGTCAAAGACAAACGCCTGGCTGAGTGTGGGAAAATGCTGGGCTTGATGTCTAAGCTTTGTGGTCCTGAGAATCAATGTAGATGTGATCATCACCACTGCTGATCAACACAGAGGCACAATAAATTCTACAAACTAATGCTGAAGACAGAATTACTTTATCTTTAGCACACAGTTTGGATTGTGTATGCCTATAGAAGGTGTAATCAAAATAAAAAGTTTGATTTGTGTTTAAATGTAGTGATCATTTGGATGTTATGGACTATGGACACTTATGAGACAGATTATATCTACAATTATATATATATATATATCCATCCGTTGTCTATACCCGCTTATTCCTACTTAGGGTCACAGGATATATATATAATATTAAACGTACATTTATTAAAACCAAGAATTTACTGGTGTATAGGATGTGTCAGCATGATTATTTTCTTGGTCCCCCATATTGGTCCATTTTATAAAATCTATGAGGCTGTTTATAATGCACAGACAACAGGTGGGTCATTCCAATGACCTTTCCTGAAATTCCCACAGTCACAATGGGAAAAAAACCCATAAGCATTGAATGGTCCATCAGAAATGGTAATTGGTTCACTGTTTGGCCACAAACACAATAACTGACCATGTGGTTGCCTCAGTCCTTCTCTGAAACCACGAAAGTAGAGTTTTCATTTGTAACTATTCTACTGTGACATTTCTGTTTAATCAACATGGTACAATCTACATTAAACATTATATTTTTTGAATACAGCAAAATCAGTGTTTCCCTTATTTAAATCTTTAAAAACGTTTTATTGATTATTTACATTTGTGTTCATCCTGAATGTGTAACCATAAAACGCAGTTGTGTAGAGGCAACGATGTAGTGAGATTCCCATGAAGTCTGTGTGAGAAGCCTATCTTCCTTTTCCCACAGTCTACCCTCAATAAGGAGACAAAAGAAGTGTGTCTTGTTACACATCACATTAGCCACGGTGTTTGATCTCCCTTTGTTTAAGGGAAGCTTTACACTGCAAGACCATCTGGACCCAAAGAGCTGATATGTTCCCAAGCCTTTCCCATGATTTCTAACATAACAAATACCAGAACCAGTGCTTTATATATAATATAGCACAGAATGCCAAGAATGT
The DNA here is from genome assembly GCF_019097595.1 of Hemibagrus wyckioides. Classification (NCBI taxonomy): domain Eukaryota; kingdom Metazoa; phylum Chordata; class Actinopteri; order Siluriformes; family Bagridae; genus Hemibagrus; species Hemibagrus wyckioides. The sequence continues at coordinate 13,758,741 of NC_080724.1, forward strand.
TGTGAATATATAATATATTTATTACAATTATATAACATAAAGGTATATCTCAGTGTGTTTAATCAGATCAACATTTAGAATTTATTCAGATTCTCCAAATTACACCGGAAGCGTACTGTAAATCAAGCCAATGTACTACAAATTATATAAACCTCACACAGTAAAATGTATAATATGTGTTCACACAGAATTTCGAAGAGAGGACCTGAACATTGACTTTCTGTTCTTATTTGCAGAGTAATTGTCTTAACCACATGTTAAGCCATAGGTATGAGCCATGTTTCAGAGATTATGTTGAGAATGAACTGGATTCAGTATTTTGGTCCATCACAGAAGGAAGAAACAATATTCACATAAATGAAATTCTAAACATTTTTACTCACTTTATTTTTGGTTACAATCTATAATTCAGCACTTGTCAATGTCTCTGTACCAGAGCAAATATAAAGAAATAATAAATAAATAAATAAATAAATAAATGACAATTTGATAGACCTTTGGCTGAGCATGCTATGTTGATTTATTTTCAGAGAAAATATCTTGAACATATAATGAAAATAATGATTTCTGTGCAAGAAAGTATTTTCTACATCTACAGAGCTTTCATAGGGTGAATGTGCAGAGTGTGAGAAACTCATGCCGACTTTCATGACCTTCACGACCTGTTCCAACACTTGCCATTCAGTTCTTTAGGAATTCTGGACTTAGGATATACAGCAACAGCAGCATTCCCAATCCACTATGTATTTGGCTTCTTCAGTCAGAGACAAAATATAGCATCTGCACTAATAGTAACTTTTTACTAATGTATTGGTAGATATACTTTACAGCATACCTTGCTCCAACCTAAAGTCATCAACACATGATCTTTGACATTAATGATTATTATGTGGACACATCTGAAAGTGTTTGAAACAGTTCCATCTATGTAATCAATCTATGTCAGTATGCATCTTACTTGTTGAAAGCACATGGTGGAATGTTTGCACACACTCATCTCATTATGGTCCTGAAAGTGGTGGAATCTTCACTTTCCCACACTCTCTACCACACTTACCCAGCTGTCCACCTGCTGTACAGAGATGGACTCATTGTTTCCTGAGTAATACACACGTCATTAAGCATGTGGTCAGTCCTCTGGTCTTTAGTCTCACCCGAGCTCTTCATTGGCTGCAGACTGTGAGAACCTCCAGCAATCCCAGGACTCACACATTCATATGGAGATTAGAGAGTATAAATAGAGGAGAGAGTGAGAGAGAGCTCAGAACAGCTCAGATCTTCTCCTCACAGAGAGCTAACAGAAGAAACACAGCCATGGCTCCTACAATCACTGCATCAATCATCAACTCCAACCACCTTCTTCCACTTACTAATAAGGTAAATATACTAAACTATGATATTGTGTCCAGTGTCATTTATGATTTGATTTGATTAATATTGAAATATTTATTTAATTGAACAGAGTTTTAACAAATCTTTCTGTCGTGTCTGTAGATGAGAAAGCCGTTAGTGGAGAAGATGCGTAGAGAACGCATCAACAGCAGCATCAAGAAGCTCAAGTCTCTGCTGGGTGGAGAATTCCTAAAGCAACAGCCCGATTCCAGACAGGAGAAAGCCGACATCCTGGAGATGACAGTTTATTTCCTGAGACAGCAGCAGCAGCAGTCACACAAGAAGTCCAGCTGCTCCACTGCAGCTGATGAAGGCTACAGCAGGTGTGTGCAGGAGGCCATCAACTTCCTGTCTCAGTGTCAAGTACACACTCAGTCCCAGAGAAGACTGCTGAGCCACTTCCTCACCATGCAGCCTTCCATGGAGGAGAGCAGAAATGTTCCTCAGCTCAGCTCTCCAGCCTACAAGATCAGCAGCAAAGAGGAGACTCCAAGCTGCAGTGACCTCTGGAGACCCTGGTAGAGCCGCATGGACACTTTACCATTAGGAAACTAACTTACTAATGCCACATTGGCATTAACTATGTTTTCCTAAATGTGTTAGAATATTTTTGTCCAATTTTACATGGACAGAATATGACAAGTTGCTTTCAGCGTGGGAAAGCATGTGTAGATGTTTACATCATGATATATTTTGGAAACCAAGCAGAATTTTCTGGAAGGATTTTCTAAGATTTTAATGTTTAAAGAAAGCCCAAATTGGGTATTAGGTCTCTGCATTATCAGAATATGTGAAGTCTCATTTCACTTGAAAGCTTTTGCTCCTTCTTCTATTCTAATTCTTACTGTGTAAGAAAACATCTTGTTGAAATTTGTAGAGTTCATTATTGATTTTAGCTGGACAATTGATTGTTGTTCAATAATATATTGAAGCTATATAGAAGATATTTGACCATTTATCGTAAAATATCTGTGTATCCTGTACACCAGTGCCAACATTTCTTGTTGATTACAAAAATGCATGTTTTGGCATGTGCGTTATTCCTTTAGCTACATTAGCTGTGTGCAATTTTTAGTGAGTTAATTGTGAGTCTGCAGTTGTAAAGCCTGGAAATAACTTGAATTTGCCTTCATTGAAGAGCATAAATGTTGTCTTATTTGTAACCGGAGATTCAGTGCAAAGTCATTGTTTCAGTATGTTTACAAAATAAAATCTAATGATACAATCAAACATTCTGTTTGTTAATGTTTTCCATTTTTATTTCTGTTAATAGTAACTTTTATTTTGATCATTAAACACAAATCACAATATAAAAATTGTATTCCTTCATATTCAAAACATTTACTATATTTTCACCCCACTAACTCCATCTGTAGTCACTCTCACCCACTCACTAGCTCTCTGCAATCACATCAGTATCAGCTGGAAAGAGTGAAGGCTAACACATGCTGCCTCAGAAACAAATCAAGCCTGCCAATGCATCTTTGCAGCATTGTTACATATTCAGACAAATGTACTATCTGTCCTGTTCTACATTCATGAGCTCCCCAGGCTCCCAGGATTGAATAGTGTCAGGAGAGTACTGCCACCCCTCTCACTCTGGGGTCAGGTTTGATCTCTTGGATTTCCGGCCACAGATTCCTGAAAATAGGGCTAACACTTAAAAAAAAAAATCTATTAAGACAAATAATACATTAATATCATTGTATAAGATTTGTGTAAAATGTGGTAATTTCACCAAATAGAAGAATAACAGTCAGTGGTTAATATACAAAGCCTCCAGGCATACCATAGAAAATACAGTGTCTCTAAGAATTTTTTTAACAGCCAGTTAAAGAACACAGTACTGTATATATCAGTGGCGGGCCATACATTTCACACCTAGGCCTTCACTGGTGTCCTTCCTGAATTAATCCACCTCTATACCATCATTATGACCCCATGGCAATAGATACTAATCAACCGTTAAATAGCAAAATAAATTAGGCTACAGTATTTCACACCTCACAAGGAATAGTCCATTTTATTACAGTCCACCTTGAAAATGCATTTGTAAGGATGTCTGCAACCAATTCGATTTCTTCTCCTCTGTCAGCCATTGTGAGTTAAAAAATATATATTTTATTTAGTTTGTGTGGTTCACTGCCTCTGACTACCCCAATTATCCAATCAAAGGACAGGAAATTGCTGACGTAATCGTATGCCTGCTAGACGGCCCCAGTGACGCCAACTCGATTGGTTAATGGAACAATCTCATTGTCACTAATTTTAAGCTACGGGCGCCTGCACTATTGATTCTGAAGGCCTTAAGGCAGATTTCTTTCACTCTGGGAACACATGATGTCAGCCACTGGCTGAAATATGATTGGATAAATACTCTTATCATAAATATACACTACTGGAAGCAGCGCAACCAAGAGAAAAGCTATGAAATGTAGAGAATAGACTATTGGGAATCATTTAATACACATTCATGGAAAAAAATATTAAATATATTAAAATGCAAGTCAGTGATTCAGACCACTGCTGTTTAGGCCAGGAGAGAAGGTCTTGCTGGCCCTGACGGCCCACGACTAGTATATACAGGTAAACATATAGTATAGTCAAAAAATTTGATGACAGTCAACATTCTTCGAAATAGTACCATATTACTGATTTCAACATTTTTATTTGAAAAACTTTAATTCACACTCGAAAGATATTAATTATATTTTGTTTGCTTCTGAGCTGCCAAGAACAGGGATTTATGATGTCATGGGAATCAAATGTTAATGCCTGACACTGCAAATAGACAAACTAAAACAAACAAACAAACAAACAAATCCTTTAAATTTTTCTTAATACCAAATCCATATCCACTCCTTTATCAGGTAGGATAGCCCCACATCCTGAGGTTACAAACTGTCTCAGCCAGTCGTCATTCTGTCAGTCTGGTCTTCCAGGACTCATTGTCAAGTCTGATGCTAAAGCCAGTACATGATCCTGCCCAGGTCTAGGCCCTAGACTCCACCCATCATGGTAACCGTCTGTTCAGCCTGTTACTGAAGCACTTCTGAAGTTTGATGGCAAAAATGGAGAGACTCATGAGGAGATTCTTCCCTCAAGCTATCAGACTCTTCAACACAGACCTGTCCATACAGATTCTGCCACTCTTCTGACATTCTGCACCCTGCCCTTTTACTGTTACTACATGGAACACATCTGTACTTTTGGTACATCACTTTCCATGGTGTAATGTTTGAGCTTTCGGTACTGTTACCACATGTAAAATAATAACACATCATGTTCTCCTGCTACTACATGTAAAATGGAACTTATTGCATGCATTTTGTCATATTCATACTTTTTTTAAAAAAAAAAAATTCTTTTCATACATTCCATTTTTATCTGTTTATCAGGTTTCTTATATTTAGTGTATTTACATGCGCAGTGTTAGGAAGAGTAAACTAGCTTTTCATTTCAATTAAAGTCGTATACTTATATAACTGTGTACATGAGAAATACAGTCTTGATTCTACAGATAAGGCATGTAGCATACTAAAAATACATATATCTAGAAGCTTGCTTTGTCATTGGAACAGCTCATTTAATGAATTCAGTCTCTGTAATGCTGAACAGGACAGTATTATATGAATTTCCAAACAGTGAGTTGCAACCATTCTCATGCCAATAGCATATAAAGACTAACACATGCCAACCATGTGTTGTTATATGGAAATAATCTATGCTGATATTTACCAAAGCTTATTGGATTATTTTCAGATAACAGAATTATTCCTTACATATTTGATTAGAAATATCATACTTTTGGCACAGCATGGGTGAATTTTAGAATCAGACTTAATTCAGCATTCATTTTCTATAAAAACATGGCTCTGACAGTAGCTCTAGCCATTGACATACAGAAAATGACTTCTGTTATATCACATCACCCCACTGTAGATTATTTTCATATAACTGCACAGTCTGTTGTGTAATACCTTACCTATAAAACATTCTTTCATATATCATAATACTTACATTAATTATAGAGAATAATTATATTTCATTGTCTGTACTGCTTATCCGATCTATTCGCGGGTCATAGGGTGTCATGGCAAGATACACCCTGGATGGAGTGCCAACCCATCGCAAGGCACATACACTCAGTCACACTCTACGGGCAATTTAGAGACTCCAATCAGCCTAGAAGCATGTCTTTGGACTGTGGGAGGAAACCCACCAAGCACAGGGAGAACATGCAAACTCCACACACACAGTGAGCAGGAGTGAGACTCAAACCTAGGATGCTGGAAGTGTGAGGCAAACATGATAACCACTAAGCCACCGTGCCACCCCAGAACAGTAACTTTATATGAGCAAAAATGTGTGGAAAATGTGACATAGATGGTTACTGTATATAGCAGTTAATAACTGTAAGTTATTAAATTTTCCTTTTTTTCCCTAAAAAGTTTGATTGTTTGTCATTTTATTTCTATGCTTTGCAATTTCATATCAAAGGTAGGAAAAGTTCTGACATGATTAATGTTTACTTTTTTACATCACAAAAAAGCATTTTAACAGGGGTTTGTAGACTTTTTATATTTATTTATATTGAAAATTGCATAGACCTTTGGTTTATAGAGTACAACAACTACTCTACTATTACTACTACTACTATAATAATAATAATAATAATAATAATAATAATAATAATAATGATAATTATAATAATAATATGAAGTGCTTTACAATTGTGTCCAAAAAGGCATGGACACAGTGTACATGTCTATATAGCCCGGCTGATCCAGAGGGTCCCTATTTAATTCTTTGGAAATGAGGTCCACTTAATGAGGCACATGTCTATTCAACTCTGATGTTGTGAATGGGCAGAGTGTGGGAAAGCTCTGGAGAGTGCAGTCTCAGTCCTGTATTATTCAACTAGCCCTGCTTCCAATTGTTTGCCCCCTAATGCACACAATGCTGATAGATTTATGTCTTGTTTTAATTCACAATACAACTCACTTTGACATAATTTAGACAGTGACATTTTAAGAATGTGTTTCCGTGTTTCATAAATGTACTGTAACATCAAACAGTTCTGCTCTAATCAGCTGGATATACAGCTCAATCCCAGGTTCAAAAAGTGTGACCTGGGGTGAACATCAGAATATCCACTTTCTCACACTCTCTACCATACTTATCCAGCTGTCCACCTGCTGTACAGAGATGGACTCATTGTTTCCTGAGTAATACACACGTCACTGAGCATGTGGTCAGTCCTCTGGTCTTTAGTCCCATCTGAGCTCCTCATTGGCTGCAGACTGTGAGAACCTCCAGCAAACCCAGGACTCACACATTCATATGGAGATTAGAGAGTATAAATAGAGGAGAGAGTGAGAGAGAGCTCAGAACAGCTCAGATCTTCTCCTCACAGAGAGCTAACAGAAGAAACACAGCCATGGCTCCTACAATCACTGCATCAATCATCAACTCCAACCACCTTCTTCCACTTACTAATAAGGTAAATATACTAAACTATGATATTGTGTCCAGTGTCATTTCTGATTTGATTTGATTAATATTGAAATATTTATTTAATTGAACAGAGTTTTAACAAATCTTTCTGTCGTGTCTGTAGATGAGAAAGCCGTTAGTGGAGAAGATGCGTAGAGAACGCATCAACAGCAGCATCGAGAAGCTCAAGTCTCTGCTGGGTGGAGAATTCCTAAAGCAACAGCCCGATTCCAGACAGGAGAAAGCCGACATCCTGGAGATGACAGTTTATTTCCTGAGACAGCAGCAGCAGCAGTCACACAAGAAGTCCAGCTGCTCCACTGCAGCTGATGAAGGCTACAGCAGGTGTGTGCAGGAGGCCATCAACTTCCTGTCTCAGTGTCAAGTACACACTCAGTCCCAGAGAAGACTGCTGAGCCACTTCCTCACCATGCAGCCTTCCATGCAGAAGAGCAGAAATGTTCCTCAGCTCAGCTCTCCAGCCTACAAGATCAGCAGCAAAGAGGAGACTCCAGGCTGCAGTGGCCTCTGGAGACCCTGGTAGAGCCGCATGGACACTTTACCATTAGGAAACTAACTTACTAATGCCACATTGGCATTAACTATGTTTTCCTAAATGTGTTAGAATATTTTTGTCCAATTTTACATGGACAGAATATGACAAGTTGCTTTCTTATTGGAAAAGCGTGTGTAGATTTTTCCATTACTGTGCCATACACTTACTATGCAAGAAGAACTGCTGAATCCTGCAAATATGGTTTAAACTTTGAATGGATAAAAATACGTTTATAAAAACTTTCTGCTTTTGCAGAACATTATGAAATACTTTTAACAAATGAAAGCTTCTTTTTCTCTAATTTTATTCCTTATTGTGTAAGAAAAGTTTTGTCTGAAATGGGACATTAACATAACATTGAGCAATGTAATGATGTTCTATAACCTTAATATTTAATGTCTGTGATATTCTCTGATACAGTTTTTCAAACTCCTATGGAGTGAAATTTAGATAAAACTTATGTTTGACTTCTGTGTTGTTTATACACTGGTGTAAAAATTACTTTCTGATTATGCAGAAAATGCAGTGTTGCTCGGAATTGGAAAATTGTGCCTTCTGTGAAGGTGATCAATGTGACATTGTCAGGATGCTGAATTAACACTGCCAAAAATGTCCTGAAAATAAATTCACAATCAATATTGCATTTACAAAATCTTTGTTACTATTAATAAAAAATAAAAACAAACAAACAACACAATTTTCTGTCCATAGAAGAATTTCAAAATGAATTTCCATGAAGCTCTACAGGACTAACCGGATAAACAATATTTAGTAGTGAGACAGCACTGTGGCACAGCTCCAGGGTCCCTGGTTCAGTCCTGAGCTGTGTGTGGCATTTCTCTACATAATGTGTTTCTACATGACTTCTACATGATGGATATCTGAATTTCTTACGCCTCCCTATAGTAGGTTTGGCTTTGCTAAATGATCCCTACGTATGAATGAGTATGTGAATGTGTGTGCATGGTGTCCTGTGATGGACTGGAATGCCATTCAAGGTCCACAGTTCTGGCACTTGGCTCCTGATCCACCATGGCCATGACTATGATAAAGCAGTTGTCTAAAATAGAGCAAATGTCTAAAGTGATGCATAAAATGATTTTCTTGTGTGTTTCCTATAGTGTCCCTTGGACAGGTGTACTTAAAAAAAGTATGCACTCTTGCTTAAGCATTCATAACTTTTTTTTGTTGGGGGGGGTTTCTAACAGGATCTAACATGAATCTAGTATAACGTGTGTTCTGTGTACAGTATATAATGATATATCTAAATGAACAGGTTGGATTAATGTGGAAGATCAGAAGAGGCAAAAAAATGCAGACTCACTAGAGATCTATAGAATATTGCAAACTCTTCCGAAAAACTAACATCTTGAACAAGTGATGGAATTCTTTAGTGATGGTAAGCACTGCATAAATGTATGTGAGTGAACTTATGAATTAAGAAAAGAATGTGGAAAAGGTTATTGTGAAAAAAAGAGAGAATAATTCATAGACATCATATTGATTGCATCATTACAGTTTATTTTCAGTATCTCTTTGTGTACTCATAAAGGAGTAACATAACATCCATGACCTTCACTGAAGGCAAAGTCTCTTCCAGTCTGAAGATTTAAACAGGATAATTAACTCATTAAAGAGTGTACAGCTTCAATAGATACCAAAATAACATTTGGTGGGAATAAAAAGCTTTATCTGCTACAGAATTTCACAAGTATATCATCTCACTCCACTGGAGTACAAATAGATTAGGAAATGTCACAGACATTTTATCCTCAGAGGTCCAGATTAGTGACATAGAATAAAAGTTGGAACAAAATAATAGTTCTCTTTCAGATAGAAAATATTTTCTTACACAGTAAGTGAGGTCATATAAAAACTAGAAAAAGTTTCAATGCTTAAAAATTCAAACATTCTGCAAACACAGAGCATATACACCCGATATGGGTTTTGTAAATGAACACAATAAGTGTAATAATTCTTCTTGCATAATAAGAAGGTGGTATAGTTTCTAGAAACTCAGTAATTCAAAATTACAAATCTCTAATGAAAGCAACTTGTCATATTTTTCATATAAAAACCAGGAAAGAACTTCAAGGTTTTAAAATATTTGAAATAAGCAGCAGATCATCTTGCATAGTACAGATGTGGCACAAATTCACACGCTTTTCCAATAAGAAAGCAACTTGTCATATTCTGTCCATGTAAAATTGGACAAAAATATTCTAACACATTTAGGAAAACATAGTTAATGCCAATGTGGCATTAGTAAGTTAGTTTCCTAATAGTAAAGTGTCCATGCGGCTCTACCAGGGTCTCCAGAGGCCACTGCAGCCTGGAGTCTCCTCTTTGCTGCTGATCTGGCAGGCTGGAGAGCTGAGCTGAGGAACATTTCTGCTCTTCTCCATGAAAGGCTGCATGGTGAGGAAGTGGCTCAGCAGTCTTCTCTGGGACTGAGTGTGTACTTGACACTGAGACAGGAAGTTGATGGCCTCCTGCACACACCTGCTGTAGCCTTCATCAGCTGCAGTGGAGCAGCTGGACTTCTTGTGTGACTGCTGCTGCTGCTGTCTCAGGAAATAAACTGTCATCTCCAGGATGTCGGCTTTCTCCTGTCTGGAATCGGGCTGTTGCTTTAGGAATTCTCCACCCAGCAGAGACTTGAGCTTCTCGATGCTGCTGTTGATGCGTTCTCTACGCATCTTCTCCACTAACGGCTTTCTCATCTACAGACACGACAGAAAGATTTGTTAAAACTCTGTTCAATTAAATAAATATTTCAATATTAATGAAATCAAGTCATAAATGACACTGGACACAATATCATAGTTTAGTATATTTACCTTATTAGTAAGTGGAAGAAGGTGGTTGGAGTTGATGATTGATGCAGTGATTGTAGGAGCCATGGCTGTGTTTCTTCTGTTAGCTCTCTGTGAGGAGAAGATCTGAGCTGTTCTGAGCTCTCTCTCACTCTCTCCTCTATTTATACTCTCTAATCTCCATATGAATGTGTGAGTCCTGGGTTTGCTGGAGGTTCTCACAGTCTGCAGTCAATGAGGAACTTGGGTGAGACTAAAGACCAGAGGACTGACCACATGCTCAGTGAAGTGTGTCTTACTCAGGAAACAATGAGTCCATCTGACTGCAGATGGACAGCTGTATGTGTGTGTGTGTGTGTGTGTGTGTGTGTGGTAGAGTGTGTGGGAAAATGAATATTCTGATGTTCACTTTAAGATTGACAGTAGACATGTGCAACCAGAAATTAAAATCCAAAGTTAGCTAAAGTAGTTTATGAGTAACTGTTTGAAGCTGCTTTAAAGGCACATTGAAAGGAGACAAATATGAGGAAGAAAAGAAATATCACAGTCTTTATTGAAAGATGTTGTCTAAATAATCTTCATGTGAAACAGGGTTGCAAGATTCTAACAGGACGTAGATTTATCACTACAGCAGTAAGTAAATAAAGTGTGCATACAAGTGAAGTCAGTCCCAGGGGAATAATACAGGAGTGAGACTGCAGTCTTCAGAGCTTTCCCACACTCTCTTCAGAGCTGAATAGACGTGTGCCTTAATAAGTGGACCATGTGTCTAAAGAACTCAGTAGAGACCCTCAGGATCAGACAGTTTGTATAGATGTGTGCACTTCACTTGCTCACAAACATACAATTACCGTTATGAAAGAGACTTGAGAGCAACAGTAATTTGAAACAAATAATGTAATTTCTGTCTGCAGGAAAAAGTGACAAAACAAAGCTAAGCAGCAGGAATGTTAACCATCAATTTACCCATAATTGTACATGCACAATAAATTAAAGCATTTAGGAACATAATAAATGCATACAATATGTGTTGTTACAGAAAGCTGTATGGAATTTTTTTTTTTTTTTTGCAAATTAAAAATAACATAATTTTAAAACATATTATTAATTATTTTGAAGTCTTTTGTTCTTGAAGTTCCAGTGCATTGTCATGGCACGTGCCCATTATTTGACGGAGCTGCTTTTCAGTTGAGGTTTCCACTTTCCCATAGATCTCTCTTTCTCCACCTGCTGTACAGAGATGGACTCATTGTTTCCTGAGTAAGACACACTTCACTGAGCATGTGGTCAGTCCTCTGGTCTTTAGTCTCACCCAAGTTCCTCATTGGCTGCAGACTGTGAGAACCTCCAGCAAACCCAGGACTCACACATTCATATGGAGATTAGAGAGTATAAATAGAGGAGAGAGTGAGAGAGAGCTCAGAACAGCTCAGATCTTCTCCTCACAGAGAGCTAACAGAAGAAACACAGCCATGGCTCCTACAATCACTGCATCAATCATCAACTCCAACCACCTTCTTCCACTTACTAATAAGGTAAATATACTAAACTATGATATTGTGTCCAGTGTCATTTATGATTTGATTTCATTAATATTGAAATATTTATTTAATTGAACAGAGTTTTAACAAATCTTTCTGTCATGTCTGTAGATGAGAAAGCCGTTAGTGGAGAAGATGCGTAGAGAACGCATCAACAGCAGCATCGAGAAGCTCAAGTCTCTGCTGGGTGGAGAATTCCTAAAGCAACAGCCCGATTCCAGACAGGAGAAAGCCGACATCCTGGAGATGACAGTTTATTTCCTGAGACAGCAGCAGCAGCAGTCACACAAGAAGTCCAGCTGCTCCACTGCAGCTGATGAAGGCTACAGCAGGTGTGTGCAGGAGGCCATCAACTTCCTGTCTCAGTGTCAAGTACACACTCAGTCCCAGAGAAGACTGCTGAGCCACTTCCTCACCATGCAGCCTTCCATGGAGAAGAGCAGAAATGTTCCTCAGCTCAGCTCTCCAGCCTGCCAGATCAGCAGCAAAGAGGAGACTCCAAGCTGCAGTGGCCTCTGGAGACCCTGGTAGAGCCGCATGGACACTTTACTATTAGGAAACTAACTTACTAATGCCACATTGGCATTAACTATGTTTTCCTAAATGTTTGAGAATATTTTTGTCCAATTTTACATGGACAGAATATGACAAGTTGCTTTCTTATTGGAAAAGCGTGTGAATTTGTGCCACATTTGTACTATGCAAGATGATTTGCTGCTTATTTCAAATATTTTAAAACCTTGAAGTTCTTTCCTGGTTTTTATATGAAAAATATGACAAGTTGCTTTCATTAGAGATTTGTAATTTTGAATTACTGAGTTTCTAGAAACTATACCACCTTCTTATTATGCAAGAAGAATTATTACACTTATTGTGTTCATTTACAAAACCCATATCGGGTGTATATGCTCTGTGTTTGCAGAATGTTTGAATTTTTAAGCATTGAAACTTTTTCTAGTTTTTATATGACCTCACTTACTGTGTAAGAAAATATTTTCTATCTGAAAGAGAACTATTATTTTGTTCCAACTTTTATTCTATGTCACTAATCTGGACCTCTGAGGATAAAATGTCTGTGACATTTCCTAATCTATTTGTACTCCAGTGGAGTGAGATGATATACTTGTGAAATTCTGTAGCAGATAAAGCTTTTTATTCCCACCAAATGTTATTTTGGTATCTATTGAAGCTGTACACTCTTTAATGAGTTAATTATCCTGTTTAAATCTTCAGACTGGAAGAGACTTTGCCTTCAGTGAAGGTCATGGATGTTATGTTACTCCTTTATGAGTACACAAAGAGATACTGAAAATAAACTGTAATGATGCAATCAATATGATGTCTATGAATTATTCTCTCTTTTTTTCACAATAACCTTTTCCACATTCTTTTCTTAATTCATAAGTTCACTCACATACATTTATGCAGTGCTTACCATCACTAAAGAATTCCATCACTTGTTCAAGATGTTAGTTTTTCGGAAGAGTTTGCAATATTCTATAGATCTCTAGTGAGTCTGCATTTTTTGCCTCTTCTGATCTTCCACATTAATCCAACCTGTTCATTTAGATATATCATTATATATTGTACATAGAACACACGTTATACTAGATTCATGTTAGATCCTGTGATACTAAATACATTATATTTACAAAAGTTTTGGGACACCCCTCCAAATAATTGAATTCAGGTGTTGTTTTTCATGGGTTGGGATTGGTCCCTTAGTTCCAGTGAAAGGAACTGTTAATGCTTCAGCATACCAAGACATTTTGGACAATTTCATGCTCCCAACTTTGTGGGAACAGTTTGGGGATGACCGCTTCCTGTTCCAACGTGACTGCACACCAGTGCACAAAGCAAGGTCCATAAAGACATGGATGAGTGAGTTTGGTGTGGAGGAACTTGACTGGCCTGCACAGAGTCCTGACGTCAACCTGATAGAACACCTTTGGGATGAATTAGAGCGGAGACTGAGAGCCAGGCTTTCTCGTCCAACATCAGTGCCTGACCTTACAAAAGCGCTTCTAGTGTAATGGTCAGAAATTCCCATAAACACACTCCTAAACCTTGTGGAAAGCCTTCCCAGAAGAGTTGAAGCTGTTATAGCTGCAAAAAAAAAAAAAGTAAATTTCATACAGCTGAACATTACAGAAGATTGTAGTCTAATCTATCTCAGTAAATTATAGAAAGGCCCAAAGTTCATGCTGTCCATCTTAATAAAACTAAAGACATACATGACTGCAGAAATCAATAAACTGAAACATATCATGAAGTTGCTGTTTATTTCTCAGTTGTTAATTATTTAAAAAACGTTTATGTTTATAATCCACAACAACCCTCAAGGTTAACTGGAAAATGGACGTGCTGTGAGATGTCAGGTTGAGCCATGAAAATGCAGAGACCTCATGTTTTGAATGGAAGACCATGTTTAAACCACATAGAACACACAGATATTGCATGATTAGATTAGATTAGATTAGATTAGATTAGTTTAGATTAGATTAGATTAGATTAGATTAGATTAGATTAGATTAGATTAGATTAGATTGAACTTTATTGTCATTGTGTAGAGTACAAGTACATGGCCACTGAAATGCACTTAGCATCTAACCAGAATTGCAAATAGTAATAGGTACCCAAATTACTATAGATATATGTCATAGCTATGGTGAAAATACAGTAGGTTACCCCGTGGTTTTGGAACTGTAAGCTATGATTATTAATTTCAGACCATGACTGAATGTATAGCTCATGCTGCTTCCTTGTACACACAGACCATACAGCTGTAAGGCAATAGTGTATAACAACAGACGTGTGTCTCTGTGATCGAGTTCAACAGTCAGCTAATGGTCACTAAACAAAGACACACTTCTTTTCAGCTCTCTTTTTGTGAATGAGGAAAATGTGAGAACGCTCTGGACAGTGCAGTCTCAGTCCTGCAGCTTGCATTCTTTTCACCTGGATTTATCTGAACTACAGTTTGAGACATAAATCTGCCAATTATTCCTATTTTACTACGTTTAAATGTCCGACCTACATTCTGTGATATTGAATATTATTTATTCCACTAATACAGTGAGCCATCATTTATAATGTGAAAATGTAATGATATGCTGTGTTGGCTTTTAATTAATAAGAAGAAAAATATATTGCCTAAATTCAGTCATTCCAATAGTTTTGATTCATTGTAAAAATATAATTTATTGCCAAAACATTTTTAGCAATAATAATTCACTGTCCTGGCAACAAGACATTGAGCACATTTACTGGAGACAACATTAAGAGAAACATTGCCTTTTATGCGCACACACACACACACACACACAAAAGTTTCAGACACACGCTCATTTAAGTGTGTATTATTCAGGAAACAATAAGACCATCTCATAGCAGCAGATGGATAGCTGTGTGTGTGTGTGGTAATGAGTGTGTGAGTCACTCTAAGATACACAGGGCACGTGTGTATCCAGTGTTTTGAACCTGAGCTCCATATCTAACATATTTGGGAACTATTTTCTGTTAATTACAAAGAAACATTCTTGATGTGATTCTCAGTGTCTTATAATATTTTTCATGCCACAGTGGTTTACATGGATTCCAACAGGACATAGATTCATTATTATAGCAGTGACTGCATGAAGTGTGCATACAATTGAAGTCAGACCTTGCTGAATAATACAGGACTGAGACTGCACTCCCCAGAGCTTTCCCACACTCTCCCCATTCACAGCCGCAGCACTGAATAGACGTGTGCCTCATTAAATGCAGCAGATGTACCCACAGGAGAACTCTGGGAATCAGACACTTACATTTATGGCATTTGGCAGACACTCTTATCCAGAGTGACGTACACACATCTCCTTTACACCCCTTACACTATGCAGTACACTTCTACAAATGTGTGCATTTTACTTTGTTGCTATCTTCAGCCAGAAAGGGCAATATTGCCTGATGAACTAAATCACATTTTTGGGGTATTTTGTATTCATACTGCTGCAAAATATTTGGAGCTGCTTGATGAAAACACTGAACTTCTTACACAGAAATGATTAAATGATTGTGAGAATGAAATAGTTAACATGTATAATATTATATTTATTAAATATAAACTATGTGAGTGATGCATGTGTTGTCATGGCACGTGCCTCAACCATTTTTCAGCTGGGGTCCTCACTTTCCCAAAGACCTCTCTCTTTCAGACACTCCTCCACCTGCTGTACAGAGATGGACTCATTGTTTCCTGAGTAAGACACACTTCACTGAGCATGTGGTCAGTCCTCTGGTCTTTAGTCCCATCTGAGCTCCTCATTGGCTGCAGACTGTGAGAACCTCCAGCAAACCCAGGACTCACACATTCATATGGAGATTAGAGAGTATAAATAGAGGAGAGAGTGAGAGAGAGCTCAGAACAGCTCAGATCTTCTCCTCACAGAGAGCTAACCGAAGAAACACAGCCATGGCTCCTACAATCACTGCATCAATCATCAACTCCAACCACCTTCTTCCACTTACTAATAAGGTAAATATACTAAACCATGATATTGTGTCCAGTGTCATTTATGATTTGATTTCATTAATATTGAAATATTTATTTAACTGAACAGAGTTTTAACAAATCTTTCTGTCGTGTCTGTAGATGAGAAAGCCGTTAGTGGAGAAGATGCGTAGAGAACGCATCAACAGCAGCATCGAGAAGCTCAAGTCTCTGCTGGGTGGAGAATTCCTAAAGCAACAGCCCGATTCCAGACAGGAGAAAGCCGACATCCTGGAGATGACAGTTTATTTCCTGAGACAGCAGCAGCAGCAGTCACACAAGAAGTCCAGCTGCTCCACTGCAGCTGATGAAGGCTACAGCAGGTGTGTGCAGGAGGCCATCAACTTCCTGTCTCAGTGTCAAGTACACACTCAGTCCCAGAGAAGACTGCTGAGCCACTTCCTCACCATGCAGCCTTCCATGGAGAAGAGCAGAAATGTTCCTCAGCTCAGCTCTCCAGCCTACAAGATCAGCAGCAAAGAGGAGACTCCAGGCTGCAGTGACCTCTGGAGACCCTGGTAGAGCCGCATGGACACTTTACCATTAGGAAACTAACTTACTAATGCCACATTGGCATTAACTATGTTTTCCTAAATGTGTTAGAATATTTTTGTCCAATTTTACATGGACAGAATATGACAAGTTGCTTTCTTATTGGAAAAGCATTTGTTGATTTTTTTTTTTCATGTGCAACATTTTTTACTATGCAAGAAGAACTGCTGCATAGTTCATGGGTGTTCTTTTATTTTTATTTTTATTGTTTTTACATTGAATGTATAAGAAAAAGCTCATATTGAGTAACAAATTACTGCATTTGCAGTATGTTTAGAAACTAACTTTTAAATGTCACATTGGCATTTACTGTGGTGTCCGTAGTGTTCAGTTTTGCATGTGCAAAAGTTGCTTTCATTGCAAGAAAGCCTATGTAGATGTTTTCAGAAACTATTCCATTTTCTTCTAATGCAAGAAGAGTGATTACGTTCATCAGGTTCTTTAGTGCTTTACTAAAACCCATATTGGGTGTAAAATCTCTGCAGCAGTACCTTGCAGATTGTTTGACTTTCAAGCAAATTAAACATTTGGAAGAAAAATAAAAGTTCAAGATTTTATGAATTTGCCAAAAAATAATGAAAATAAATTCTAAGAGTATACTCAGTATGGTCTCTGAATGATTTCCACCTGCCTGGTGATAAAAATAGGAATTAAATCGTTTTAATATTTGGAAGAAATAATAAAGATTTTTGTTTAGAACAAGAAGTGTTTCCATTAAACAGATGTTTACAAGTAAAGAATCTGTAACTATTTATAGAAGAAGAACCATTTTTCACTGGTGCATACTCTGATATCTTTCACATTTAAATGACTTTTGGTTTCTTTTATTCTTCATAAGTTTACACTGACACAAAATTATAAATATTTTAATTTTTAGAAAAATTATTTTCATTATTTTTTTTTAATTAAAACAAGATTTAGAAGTGGTAAATTATCAACAAGGCTGCATTGCAGGTTATAAAGAGCAGTAAGTATACATTTTAATTCAAATCCTTAAACAAACCATTTAACAACTTAATTATTCAATATTTTTCAAAAACAAAATTGTAGTCAATTAACAGAAGGGTCTGGGGGGGAGAACATGCTTTATTCACTTATGAATCTCATGTAAGGGGCTGGCATGTAAAATCCATGCCTACCTTACATATCTTATTACTGCCTAATTATTTAATCTCACTAGCATAAATCGTAGTGCCACGATTGCAAGCAAATGTGAAATAGACTGAAACTACTTTGACACAAATAACACAAAACACTGTCCTGAGATGATCTCCAGATGTGGAGGAGTACAGTTTCATTTCATTTGTTGTGTTAATACAATCTGAGCTGAGTCATTAATCATTAAACAAAAATTGGACTAAGTGTGAATGTTTGGGGTGCTTAAATGATATACAGTGATGTTTAATGCAAAAGGTAGAAACAGAAGTGAAACATTTTGGGCCACTACAATCGATCAGCCTGATTTACACAGTCGAAATTTTCACACGTTTTATACTGAATCCCCTTTCCAGACACAAACCTCCCCAATTTATCCAGGCCTTGGACTGACACTGAAAGTGCACTGTCCAGTGGCAGTGATGGCACCAACATCCCCTCCAAGGAACCAAATAGGAATTAAATGAATCATTCAAAGAGAGCATATTGATTGTCAATGATATGACAGTTTATTTTCTGGATATTTTCTGTTGTAAGAATGACTTTGTGTACTCACAAATAAAGTAACACATCATCCAAGACCTTCACTGAAGGCAAACTCATGTCATTTCCAGTCTGGAAATAATTACATTTGCGGGTATCTCACTGAAGATAGTGTAATATAAGAGCTAATGTAGCTAGATTAATCATATTCTCAAGAATGAAAAAGGGTGTTTTTTAAAATCATAAATGATTAAATAATTATACAGTCAAAATGTTCCAGTTGTTTCACACTGTAGTGGAAAGAATTATTGGAAAAAAGTATCACAGATATTGTGCATTTAACTGTTCATATTAGATCTGAATAACAGATGAAACTTTTGACCAAAAACATTTTGCACAATTCAAGTGGAGAATTCTTATACAATAAGAGTTCATATAAAAAGCATTAGGAAGTGGTTTCTTAGACAGAAACAAAAAATATTTTAAGATATGATCTTGCATAGTTAGAATGTGCAATTTTTTCAAGTTTCACAAAACATAGTGATGGAAACATCTACACAGGCTTTCCAATAAAGAAAGCAACTTAGCATATTTTGTCCACAGAAATTAGACAAAATATTCTAACACATTTAGGAAAACATAGTTAATGCCAATGTGGCATTAGTAAGTTAGTTTCCTAATGGTAAAGTGTCCATGCGGCTCTACCAGGGTCTCCAGAGGCCACTGCAGCTTGGAGTCTCCTCTTTGCTGCTGATCTGGCAGGCTGGAGAGCTGAGCTGAGGAACATTTCTGCTCTTCTCCATGAAAGGCTGCATGGTGAGGAAGTGGCTCAGCAGTCTTCTCTGGGACTGAGTGTGTACTTGACACTGAGACAGGAAGTTGATGGCCTCCTGCACACACCTGCTGTAGCCTTCATCAGCTGCAGTGGAGCAGCTGGACTTCTTGTGTGACTGCTGCTGCTGCTGTCTCAGGAAATAAACTGTCATCTCCAGGATGTCGGCTTTCTCCTGTCTGGAATCGGGCTGTTGCTTTAGGAATTCTCCACCCAGCAGAGACTTGAGCTTCTTGATGCTGCTGTTGATGCGTTCTCTACGCATCTTCTCCACTAACGGCTTTCTCATCTACAGACATGACAGAAAGATTTGTTAAAACTCTGTTCAATTAAATAAATATTTCAATATTAATGAAATCAAATCATAAATGACACTGGACACAATATCATGGTTTAGTATATTTACCTTATTAGTAAGTGGAAGAAGGTGGTTGGAGTTGATGATTGATGCAGTGATTGTAGGAGCCATGGCTGTGTTTCTTCGGTTAGCTCTCTGTGAGGAGAAGATCTGAGCTGTTCTGAGCTCTCTCTCACTCTCTCCTCTATTTATACTCTCTAATCTCCATATGAATGTGTGAGTCCTGGGATTGCTGGAGGTTCTCACAGTCTGCAGCCAATGAGGAGCTCAGATGGGACTAAGGAACAGCAAGCTGCCACATGCTCAATAATTGCTTAGAAAACAATGAAGCTTTCTTAAGAGAGCAGGTGAACGGTCTTAAAGAAGAGGGCAGTGAAACACTCAGTGGTTTTGATTGTGGGAAACCAGTAATCTTGTAGAATTTTTGCACTGCTGCTTGATTTTGGTGGTCAATTCTCAATTCTTACATTAAAACTAATGACTTCAAATACACTTTATGTATCTATCTATCTATCTATCTATCTATCTATCTATCTATCTATCTATCTATCTATCTATCTATCTATCTATCTATCTATCTATCTATCTATCTATCTATCTATCTATTACATAATAATTTAGGTTAGATTTTCATGAACAAGATTTTCATGTTTCAGGACAAATTCTTCATAAGAAATGAACCCTTTTGTTTTTCAGACCTGCTATCTTCATTGTGCAAGAGTGTTCATCTAGCAAGAGGAAAGCTTTTGGGTGAGCGTGTGCCGTATGTCTGTGAACACTTTCCCTCTTTCAGCACCACCAGACTTTCTGAAAGCCGTCAGCCTCCTAAAGACAGACACAGCTGGCTGGCCTGCTGTCTATCCCCCTCCTTCACATGCTCCTCTTTCAGCAGCGGGAACGTGGGAGCGGCGCTGCAACACGGCTTCCCACACTTCTAGATTCATGACCATGAAACTGAAGACAAAGCTGAAGTGGTAAGCCCCCCTATTCCAGACCGCCAGGGCAGCCATCTGGAGTAGTTTATTCAGTTATCACCCACAGACTACACAATCTACACTCAGTGTGTGGGACTCAGCTATCTTTAAACATCAGCCTGTGCTAATAACTGGTTTGCAGTGCGCAGTTATATATTCCATAATAGCTTGAAAGTGGTAAAAAAATGAATCTTTTAAAAATTTGTAATGCCACTAAAAGCTCTTGCTTTTAGATGAATCACCTGTAATCATTAGAACTCTTTCATTATGCTTTATATTTCTTTAGACAGATGTTTGACTTGCTCAGATCCTTTCCCACAGCACACCACTGACAACATGAATCATCTCTGTGTTCCACAACACTCAGAGCTGCTTTGCCAACAATGACTTTAACGCTTGATTGACACCAAGGGATAAAAAAATATCCCCTCCCACCTGTTTATTAATTCTCAGCTATTGTGCACCAATTATTCCTGCAATTCATCCTTTTTCATCCATTTTCTCCTTTAAGCTCGCTGATTGGCTCGAAAGTGTGAGAACTTGCATCTCATTAAATGCCCTTGGCTTTTGTATAAATCCTGGCTCAAGAGCAGCCAAAAGTCATTCCTCTCTACATCACTAACTTACTCCAACTCACACCAGCCAGCCATCCATCATGAAAGATCTGCAAAAAAGGTATGATGCACCATATATTAATTAAAAATGAAATGAGACGTATAAAATCTATAGACCTGTTATGAGCATGTAGTTTCTCCTGAAAAGTATTTTGAGTTAGAACTCACAGCGACGTGCTTTGATTTGTCAGATGCAAGCACACAGCCTTGGAGAGGAAATGCACCGATAGTGTGGAGCGCCTCAAGACCATGTTGGAGGCCCAGCTGCACAGCGGTATCTCTCACACAGACCTCTGGGATAAGACAGTCTCATTCTTTACCCCAAAGAAGACGCTGATCTTCCATGATGGTTATTCCAAGTATTCTAGAGAGACCCTGCGACTCTTCCCTGCTCCAGATGAAGATGTGATCCCTCTCTGTTTTCAGCAGTAATGCAAATCAATTGAAAAACAAAACAAACAACAACAATTACAACAAAAACTCATTCACAGACTGGATGCTTCATCTGTGAAAATGAATCTTTTTTTTTTGCTCTGAAATGGCAAAAAATTCTAAGCTGGCTGCATGTAAAGTCTTTTGTAAAGACATTTAAGGCTCTGTAGGGCTTTTATTTTGTCCAGAGATGGACTATAGCCACTGTTATCTATCAGCAGAGAGCTTTAGTATCCTATGCAAATAAAATGGTTAACAGAAACATGGAACCCATGCAAATGTTGAGCAGAAAATTTGAATGAAAGCCATATTCCTTTGACAAAGGAGCCATTAGTATGCAGTTAATGCAAAACCTATGTTATAAATGTGTGTCTCTGTATTTTATATCACTTAGGTTAAACATATTTGCATGAATGTATCTGATTACTTTATATGAGTCTTTTTTAATAAAACCACAAAATCTGTTAATAATCATGTATTCTTTCATTTCTTTGCATCTAAAATGTTAATATATCATATTTAGAGTTTTGATTATAAGTTGAACTAAAAACAAGCGTCAACAAAAATCAGAGAGACAGATAACAGTACTGTACGTATAGGCAAATCAATTTTCCTCAATTAGGCTTAAGAATTTTCAAAAACAAGCAGAACTTGTATTTGCTTCTAACACGGAAGCTAAAATTATAAGCCCAAAAAAATAGATGTAGTTAAATTGAAGCTATACTATACTGCCATCTAGAGGGCAAACATTTAATTAGACAAAAAGGTATAAATCGTAGTTTCACTCAAACTAACCTAGCTGGACTAGACCGCTTATATAATTTTTATATATAAAGTGTACCAACCAATACACATTAAATGTTTTTGCAATAGTTGTGATCTCAATTCATTCTATTCAATGTATGCAAGATGTAAATAAATGTATTTGTGGTGATAAACAAATGTATTTATATACATATGTATATTGCTGAAACCTGTTCTTAAGTGGGCACGTAACACACAAGCATGTTAATTCCATGAATAACAGTGGATATGCTTGGCTTCTCGAGCTTTATCTTTCTTTGCCAGGGAAAGATTTTTAATAGGTAAATATTACTACATTTCACTGTTAAAACTGACTTCACACTCATATGAACACATAATCTGACAAAAGTCAGAAAACACCTTTCATATCTCAAATCTTGCTTCCATCCATCCATTCATTTTCTGTGACACTCTTAGACAGGGGAACCTGGAGCCTATCCTAGGGGACTTGGGGCACAAGGCAGGGGACACAGACACATTCACATACTACAGACATGTAACATATGTGCTTTTTGAACTAGGAAAGAAACTCGGAATACCTGAAGGAAACACCCAAAGCACAAAGGAGAACATGCAAATTCCATGCACACGGAGTGGATGTCAAATGTGAAGTGAATGACAAATGTGCTAAACACTATGAAACCATAACTTCCTCAAATCTGACTGATTATTAATTCTTCATAGCTGTGATTAAGTTGCCATTCTTTTACAAACATGCAGAGTATGCTACTGAGCATAGTCCCTCTGTAGAGCACGGTCAGGATGGGGGGAGGGAGATGGGCTTTCCTCAGCCGCTGCAGGAAGTAGAGACACTACTGGGCTTTCTTGGTGATGGAACTGGTGTTGAATGACCAGGTGAAGTTCTCCGCCAGATGGACACCAAGGAATTTGGTGCTCTTGACGATCTCCACGGAGGATCCGTCGATGTACCATAGAGAATGGCCACTATGTGCTCTTCTAAAGTCAACAACCATCTCTTTAGTTTTGTCGACGTTCAGAGACAGGTTGTTGGCTTTACACCAAGCTGTTAGCCGTTACACCTCCTCTCTGCAAGCTGACTCGTCTTTCTTACTGATGAGACCCACCACGGTCAAACTCGCGTGCAAACTTAATACTTAATTGTAAGACATTGTAATTACTCGTTAATATCATAGAGCAACTGCAAACATGCTACATATTATATATTATCTTCATATATGTTAGTAATTATTCAATACAACACCTATGGGATGAACTGGAAGACTAAATGTGAATCAGACCTTTCTGCATAGCATAAGTGCCCAAACTCACTAATACTCTTGTGGCTAAATGAGCACAGATCCCGGCAGCCATTCTCCAAAAATCAAGTGGAACATCCAGGTTATTATAAGAATAAAGAGAGGAGAATGGGATGTTCAACAAGCACACATAGGTGCTTGATTGGTCAAGTGTCCACAAACCTTTGGTGATATACTATAGATTTTGACTATTACTATGAAGCTGTGGATTTCTGTTGGTGGATACTAAAACTCTTTGGACATGTGGTTAAGCAATTACATTACATCTCTAAAGTGAGTGGCATGCATTTCAAATCCTTAGATAACTTCTTGAGCACCACCTCAGAGAGGCTTCCTACAGATCCTTGACTGAAAGTACCTGATCAT
Organism: Hemibagrus wyckioides; assembly: GCF_019097595.1. Classification (NCBI taxonomy): domain Eukaryota; kingdom Metazoa; phylum Chordata; class Actinopteri; order Siluriformes; family Bagridae; genus Hemibagrus; species Hemibagrus wyckioides. Next base: position 13,782,923 of record NC_080724.1, read on the forward strand.
GGGTCTAATAGGAAAAACAAAATAACTAAATGTCCTGAGGCAACACATAAAAGGATTGAACCTTTAAGAAAAGCTTATAGCATGTTCTCACTGCAGTGAAAATCTGAGCATGCTGCTACAGAGCCTTTTTCCCCCTAATGTATGTGAATATTTTATCCTGACATGGGGAACAGTTCTGATTTTGGTTGAACATTTGAAATTACAACACATCAGCTTAAGACATATTATAATGTTAGTCTCATTTTGTGCCTAAAGCAAACAAATCATCAGTACCCACAAGTGTGTGTGTGTGTTTGTGTGTGTGTTTGTGGAAATTCCACTGCTTGTCTCTTTCACCCTTTTCCATTTAGAGGCATGAAAACCGGCATTTCGCCAATCTAATGTTCATGTTTTTGGATTTTCACACTTTGAAGGCATGTTATTGATGAATGCATCTCCTTTGCATTAGAGGAAATTGAACACAATCTAGAAAATGGATACTTTAAAAAGTCACTTATGTAGCCTACTTGATGTGTTGCGTTTGTTCCTAACATTTTTTCCCTTCAGCAGTGGTGTTGTGCAAGCAAATGTTGTTTATGAGATGTCTTTCTTGCACTTGCTAATCAAAAAAACCCTATAAAAACTATCTAATTAAAACGTTCTGTTTAAATACTGCATCTGAGGTGCTAAGCTGTGCTGAGTTACTAATATGAAACCATGTTTCTAACTCTGATATAATTTGTATTTATTTACATCTACACTCTCTGTTCCCATAGTGACTTTAAGGCTCAGCAATTTGCAGCCACAAAATGATTTGATTTGCATTGATGCCACCCTGTATTTGGCACTTTGCTATTAAAAGCCTCAAATTGCATAATCAAAAAGGCAGACATGCCAAATGGACAATACACACTGTTACCAAATAAGCTCATTTGCATGTGATGCTCTACAAGCTAACCTTTATTAAATCAGGAACAGAGATTTCATTAATCAGATCTTTAATACATAAGTATTTTAGGAAGCTGAGACCCTTCAGCTAAACAAAAAAACGCTTTTTTTTCTGTGAGAGTATTACACAACATCTTTAAATGCTTTGGCACTATGTAATAACTCTAAATAGACATTTATTTCCTTGTCCCATTCATGCCTAATGGTGTTTTGCCTCAGATCTCCTCTTAACTGTGATTTCAATGGCACGAAGGAAAGAGCTAGCTCGACCAAGAGATTTGCAAGTGGACATTTAGCTGTAAAATAAAGCTAGAGGCAGATGAATGGTAGGTCCTGACCTGTCATCATTCAGATAATTCAGTAGTTTTATCCCTGTGTGAGATTGGTTGCAAACAGGAGGAGAGCAAATCATTAATACATTTTCTGGGCCATTTGAGCAGAAGAGTTAAAATTTATCATTCTAGAGACAGAAAGTCTGATGTCTGGAGGTTTGAAGGTCTGATGGTCTAATCTACAGTTGCTATTTTACTATGTTTATTCCTTTAAGTTTCATAGTTACCCCTGTCCACCAAAAAAATAAGTAAATGAGTGAACTCTTTCAGCAGAGCAAAGGTTAAATTTCAGAAAACATCATTGATACTGCAGTGGACCAGTGGACAATCTTCCCACTGTTGCAGAGCAGGTTAATTCATAGCATATGACTTTCGGTAATTTTAACTTGAGAGAGTTACCTGGATAATGGTGAAATAAAACACCCAAAGGACACAATTTCTTTGTTGTCAAGCTCTATGGCTCCATTAGAGAACATCACACTTACCATTACCCAATTTGATGACATTTCCATCTCGTGGGAGATTGCGATTAGATCTGTTTTTTCAACTGTTTTCAATTTCCCCTACGAAGAGGGCTGTATATGTGTGAACTTTCGATTTGCTCCCAGAAAGCTGAAACACTGAAACATTGTAATGATGCCCGTGAAACTATCTGAGTTTGGAATTAATTTGAGATTGTCATATGTTTTTACTGGTCTGCTTGTGTGCCATGTCTTATAACAGAAAGGAAATAAGACAAAATGTTATGTCCATCCTCAGCATCGCATTGTTTAGCCAAGCCAAGTGAGACCTTTCAGCAAGCACATGAAAAAAAAGGAACTGATGGTCGGATTTTAGCTTTTGTCACAAGCTAGAGTGCCAGCTGATAATTGTATTTCAGTATAAAATATTTACAGTAAATGTTTGTAGAGCTGTCTATTTTTTCTATAGTAAGAGAGAATCCAGTCTCTATACACAAAAAGGAAACATGGCAGGCACATCGGACACTACACTTTTGCCAGACTCATTAATAAATACAGAAAGACTGGAAGTATTGCCGACCAACCGAGTAGTGGACGTCCATGAACATGTACTGAAGACTGACTGCTGGCTAACATAGTCTCATATGTATGAAGACTTTTGGGACACTCTGTAACTATTGTGTTACCCTTACTGTAAACTGTACAGTAATAAAATCTCTCAAAAATTGATTTTAATTGCACGGACTTTCAAGTCAAACAAACTAGTATAAGTTTTCTTTAGCATAGTGTACATACTCCTTTAATGAACATAAAAAATACAAACAAATAATGTTAGTCAACTTTTATCTGTAGAAATCACATCACTTAAATTCCAAAGCAATCGATGTTTCATTACATCTAGTGAACCAGCAGCTCTTATAAAGACTGATGCCATTATCAATTCTGCAAAGAACTGGGATATTTCAGCTCTAAACAAGAGTTAATTGTGTATTCTAACATTTGTATGTGATTCAAGAAAAATAAAACTCACATCTGTGTGTTTGTAAAACTTATGGACTAATTTCTGAATGTACTTGAATTAATGTTTTGCTTGGGTTTTTCATTTTAAATAATTATTAACTGTTTTTAACAATTATATATTATATATATATATATACACACACACAGATCAAGCATAACATTATGAGCAGTGACAGGTAAAGTAAATAACACTGATTATCTCCTCATCATGGCACCTGTTAGTTGGTGGGATATATTAGGCAGCAAGTGAAGTTGATGTGTTAGAAGCAGGAAAAATGGGCAAGTGTAAGGATTTGAGCGATTTTGACAAGGGCCAAATTGTGATGGCTATACGACTGGTTCAGAGCATCTCCAAAACTGCAGCTCTTGTGGGGTGTTCCCGGTCTGCAGTGGTCAGTATCTATCAAAAGTGGTCCAAGGAAGGAACAGTGGTGAACCGGCAACAGGGTCATGGGCGGCCAAGGCTCATTGATGCACAAGGGGGGCGAAGGCTGGCCCGTGTGATCCGATCCAACAGACGAGCTACTGTTGCTCAAATTACTGAAGAAGTTAATGCTGGTTCTGATAGAAAAGGTGTCAGGATACACAGTGCATGATGGGTCAGGGCTGTTTTGGCAGCAAAAGGGGACCAACACAATATTAAGCAGTTGGTCATAATGTTATGCCTAATCTATCTATCTATCTATCTATCTATCTATCTATCTATCTATCTATCTATCTATTAAATCTTGATTGAGAGAGATACCCCTTTGTACCAGCGGTTTTCAGTCAAATCCCGCCTTCCGAACTTATTGAGTGCGAAGAGTCTCGCGAGACTTCGCGCGAGACCTCCCTGTTTTCAACATGGCAGGCAGTAAGTTGGTGCTGGAAGGGAGGATAAGTATTACAAGCTTTCTATTAGGTCTTGGCGTGATACTAATACCGCTGTTTGTAAAGTTCGGCTCCCATGTGGACTGGATATTCGATTACCTCACGGGTGTGAACGGGAAAATAGCCATTGCGCTTTATATTACAGTTCTCAACGGCTTCCTGCTAATCATTTACAAGGGACCCCTGTACAAGGTAAGAGTGAGAGCTAACCAGGCTCAGTGTTATATTTACATTCACTGTAATCTGATCAATATCATCGACACTAACATAGAGCTGGTTTGTTTACTTTGGAATGGTCGTGTTTTCTAGAAAATAAAATCACGTGGCTAATGTTTCGTGAGAGGATCATCAGATTACCCTGAACTGTCCCTGCTGCCAGTGTGTTTAAGTGCCATTAATCCACTTTAATTGGATTAGATAGCTGGCGAGTTATGAAGATGACTAGATGTGTTGTTTACCATGTACTTTGTGAGTACACAGATTTTATTCACCTTTAAGTACATATAGATGTTTTTTTTCTTTGTTTTCCCCTTCAGGTCGCTGTGCGAGCTTGCTTTCTAGGATTTGTCTTCGGATGTGGCTTGATCATAAGTTTTGCAGACACGACATGGACACACTTTGGCTGGTACATGACCTCTACAAGTGTTTGGCTCTCACTAATTAATTGAGGATTGTATAACACTTTTTATGAATCAAGCATGGTGAGCGAAACGATTGTCCCTAAGCCATGTTTAAACTGTTTCTGCAGGTACATGTGTTCCCTGACATTCTTCCACTACTCTGAATACCTGGTCACAGCCATCATCAACCCTCGCAGTCTGTCTCTAGACTCCTTCCTGCTCAACCATAGTGTTGAATACACCGTAGCAGCAATCTCTTCCTGGATGGAGTTTATTGTGGAAAAGCTGCTTGTTCCAGGTCGGTTCAGTTGATCTGTCAGATGGGGGACAAAATTAAAGGAAAGACCAACTTACAGTGTCTTTAGTAAAATTACATTCACACATACTGCAAGTCACCAGTCGCTGTACTGTGAAGTCTCCAGTAGGCATTCCTACTACTGGTTGCCGTAGTAACAACATTTATCGGCGAGTGGCGCGACTTGCCTCATAATTCACAACAAATCAGAGTTTTCTTGCTACTCTTCTGTCTTCACTCCCATTGGTATTCGCTTATAAAGTTAAACCTTTCTCAGCTTTGTCGCATCACTGGACAAACCCACATCGTGTCACTGGCGGTTGCTGTCACTCATTGCCGGAAGTTGCAAAATCTCATGAACGTCTCTGGTCGCTTTGTCACTGCGAGGTGCTGTATGTGTGTGTTAAAAAAATTAGGCCACTACAAGGAAACTGAACCTGAAAAACGTGCCGCTATATAACAATTCATATGTTACATTAAGCATTTAATTTTATTAACCTCAGTGGCTGTTGAGTTGTACAGGCTTACAGTCGACTCTGTTTCTACTCTACAGTCTGCCAGTTAAAATTGAAGCTTTAACTTTCAGGATCTCATTGGCAAAAATGCAGTTTTGCAACGTAGTCGAACTGAAAATATGTCCGTCGCCTTTGAGTCAAGTTCTATCAAAAAATGTTTCCTCCCCAACCTGCACGTCGTCTGTTGGGTCACAAGCTGTAAAGCTCTGTTTGCTCTAAGGTAAAGTGTGCTAATGAGGAAACCTGTTTTATTCAGTAGTCTAGTTGCATTTTGCTTAAATTAAGTACTGTTATGTATTTCTAATTAAAATACTAAAAGAAATTCTGTCATGAAAATTCACAAATAATCTGCGTTAATTATCTTATAGCGCTTTAATTTATCTACACATTTGCAGAGCTGAGGAGGATTTGCCTAGCTGTCTTAATGAGCAAAGGGCTGGTGTGGCTTCAGCATTTTTTCCCAACCAAAAAGAAAAAAATAGTCATTTAAAGATTGAGTTCAAGTGGAATTAGGTGTAGCTGCTACTTAGCTGGATTGACAGCTTGCAGCAACATTGTTGATATAATTAAAAGCCTCTGCTCTAGAGTAACCTCTGTTTTTAGTAAGCTTATGAAGGACAACACGAGAAAAGTCTGGATGATGTAAAGTTTGAGATATTCCCAGCTCTGTAACCAAATGTGTCTTTTCTGTATATTTTTTTATTATTGTGATTAATCCTCTGTAACGTGTTCCTGGGCAGAGCTGAAGCAGCTGAACTGGATCTGTTTTGTGGGATTAATAATGGTGTTATGTGGAGAAGGTCTGCGCAAGTCTGCAATGCTGACGGCGGGATCCAACTTCAACCACATAGTGCAGAACGAGAAAGCTCACAGCCACGTGCTGGTCACCAACGGCGTCTATTCATTCTTCAGACACCCCTCATATGTGGGCTGGTTCTACTGGAGCATCGGTACTCAGGTACAAGGTGGCCTGTTAGGCCCAAATTCACATTGTTCTAGGAGTTAGTAGTTCTAAAACATTTATACTAGGTTATTGTAAGGGATAATTCATAATGTGTGACCCAAATTGCATGCTTTTGCACTATTCCATGCCATTTAGTAGTGTGAGCAGTGTGTTCAGTCAAAATTCCAACAAGAACCAGTACACTTCAGGTATTTCGATGATGCACATATTCAAGAAGAGTGCATAGTTTGTAATGTGTCATTTGGGACAGCTGTAAATTTGTTTTCTAGCCCATTGGCAAGTGGTAGCTCCAGTGTGATCAACTAGGCTAAAAGATTAGAACTAATGTATTATATCAGTATGGCAAGTTAGTTAGCTAGTTAAGTGCAATAATACAGGTTAAGGAACAATTTAATGATTATTATCCTTTCCTAACAAAGGTTATGCAAAAAATCAGTCTGTTGCTTCCGAATGTTTGGCCTATGTGCTGCAGTGTTCTGTTCTGCCAATGCACGTTAGATATAATAAGGCTGCCTAGAGTGTTTATTCTATCTCCTTATGCTTAACCAAGAGGTGACGCAGCACATTATTTTGCTTGGATTTCTGTGTATCTTTGTGTTCCTAATTCAGAAAAGTCATCATGCACTCTGGTTAAACCACATATAAAAATGTTCTACAGTCAGCCACATCACATCTCAGCCAGTGTGTTTATTCATAGCTGCATGTTCAAATAGCACATGAGTTAGTAAAGGATAACGTTTGTTTCCTTTATTTTTCTGTTTGTTGAACCCCGAGCACCTACAAATTGAAGACTAGTAGCACAGATACATAAATCTTTTTGTCTCAGGCTACTGATTTCTCCACTCTTGTATCAGTGTGGATTCACCATCTTCTTTAATAGGAACACCTGTACAGCTCATTTATTTATAAAATCCTCCAGATCCTGGTGAAGAGCTTCAGTTATTGTTGACATAAAACATCAGGATGGGGATCTCTGTGACTTTACCCGTGGTTGTTGGTGACAGTTTGATTTGAGGATTTCAGGAACTTCAGATCTGGGATTTTTATACACCATAGTCAATAGAGTATACACAGAATTTACTGAACATTAACTGACCTTATTGTTGACCTGGATCTGCAGGATTTTATGCATTGTGCTTGTTTCACACAATTAGATTACTGTTTAAATAAGAAGGCATACGGGTGTTCCTATTAAAGTGGACGGTGTGTGGTGGCTTTTTAAATAAATATATATTTTACTTCAGTGCATTCATACTTTTTTTTAAATTTTTTTATTTTAAATAGATAATGCTTGGCAACCCGTTATGCCTCCTGGCCTACACACTGGCTAGCTGGCGGTTCTTCAAGGAACGTGTAGAGGAAGAGGAGATTTCTCTCATCCATTTCTTTGGAGAGGACTACATCGAGTATAAAAAGAGAGTCCCGACTGGTTTGCCCTTCATCTCAGGCATCAGGGTAAACTCCTAAAAGACTGGGACAAAGAGAGAAATACGGAAACGTCTAGCGCACTCCTGGACACTTCCTGGACTGGCACTGTGAGTGAACTGGTCACCCGGTGACCACCTGGCTCACGTTAATGCCAAGGGAAATGAGGGGACAAGGTGCAGAGAGACTGGCCTGTTGATCTGCTCTGAGACACAATGGTTCACCCTGAGCAGGGTGGAGCTTCTACCTCGACGCAACTCAGACCATAAACACACACAAACACAAGGCTATAAAGTCTCTCAGCACTCCCCTGCATTATCACTAGTCACACTGTCTCTCTCATATCATATAATACTTTTACATCTTCATACAGATCTGTTCTGCATCTCTATTCATCATCCGTCCAATTTCTGTCATTTTGTGTTAGTTCATTATTTGTTTTGGGTCTGTTTTGTTTTTTTAAACCTGTCATAGAACAAGATTTAGAATTGAAAGCTGATGAAACTGCAGCAAGGTTGTACGGTGGGTTTACTGGGAAAAGTCTACTGCAAATCAATATTACATTCAACCTGCCTTATACCAAATAGAACAGACATGTACCAGATTTTATTTATTTCACAGGAAAGCTTGAGCACTCTCCTAGTAAATAAATTAGTATTTTACATATGGCATTTCTCCTTTTAATTAGATAAAAACTGTATTGCATTTTAACAACAGAGTACACGGCTATAAGCGGTCACTCAGAAATATACAAACAGAACTTTTTTTTGCCCAATAAAAATGGTCAATTTTTATGTGGATCTAGAAGGAAAATGAACAGTTGTGTAAGTGTGTTTTGAACTCTGATATCTCATATTTGGAATCTCAAATCAAACACTGATGAAAATCTATTAGTATTTGCTTAAATTGACACATTAGAAAAGTTTAAGTACGAGGAAATGGGTCTGTCACATTATACAATTATATAGTTAATATCAGTTGTCTATATTTATCAGGGATGCCGCTAAATAAGTGACTGAAAAAACTTTTTCGGTCAAAAAGTAAGGAAAAATGGGGAGGAAAAAAAGCAAACATTTAGTTATTTGTAGTCATAATTACAGCGTTATTAAAAAAAAAAACTGCTTGTTTTCCTGCACTGGTCAGTCAAACAGTGTGGTTAAGCTTGTTGCCATGGAAACTGGAGTGCATGTACATGTGGGGTTGTACGCTAACGAAAAGCTGCAGCTAAGATGTAGACTCTAGGAAGATTTACATGCAGACTTTCTTATTAATTGTTGTACTTCTTTTTCCTAGAATAGGAAGACAGAAAGGAAACTTTTCTATTGGAAACTTTTCTACTCTCCTGCATGTAAACATTTGTAGAGTCGGGCAGCTTTGTCCAACAAAGCATCACGTGTAATATCTGTTAAAAAATAGAGTATATACATGCACTCCAGTTTGTTTTTACACTAGGAGCAGTGCTGTGAATAAATTATATTGACAATGAGTTCTGCTCCAAGACTAATCATCATCATTCAGGGATTACAGGTCAGAATTTGTGTCGATGTGAGGATGGACAAGGAGGAATTTGTAATGTTCCTGTCGGGAGTTTTACACGTTTTGATATTTCTGAAGGTTGTTTTTGTTGTTTTCTCCTAACGTTGTTCAGGCAGGTTTTGGGCACATGCAGATCTCAGTGCTGACAATTTGTAATAAACAACTTTCCTAAATATTGTGTGCCACCTTAATGGCAATAGACTTGGTGTCACAGGCAAAATCCAAGCATAAGTTGAGTGGGCAGAAGCGTCTGCTAGCTAATTGGATTCTGCCTGAAGTGGCCAACTGTAACAGATTGTACCATATTTATTGGCACCCTGGATACTCGAAGTCTGTAAGCAAGAAAACCCTATTAGTTCCAGCACACATGGACAAGTTTCTACAACTTCTATGCATTGCATGTGTTTTGGTCGATTCCTCTTTCTGTTCTTATTTCATCATTGTGTCAATATGTTTCTTTTTTTTTTCTTTTCTCCATCTGAACTAAATCAGATAATGCATTTGTTTTGAGTATATACATTCAGGGCCATTTACTCATCCATTTTCAACATAACCTAGCTTCAGTGGATGACAGGAAGTAGGATTTGTTGCACTATATGACGAATGGCCACTGTAACGGTTTCTATTCGCTGGCCGACATCAAGGTTTCAATCATGTATAGCAGGATGGCAAGTTGCAGTATATAAGTATTACAGTATGAAAAATGGGAAGGAAAGTGAACTGTACAATTATTATGACACTTAGCATACAAAACTACTACAAACCTCTGAAATAAACACTTAATATAAAAGACTGTGTTCTATGAATTATATATGTATCTGAATTATGTTCAACTTGGTTTTGGTTTTATTTTAATTAGCACAACCTAAAGCAGATCAAATGCATTTTAGACATCAGCAGTGCTTTATCTATTGTCTTGTTTTCACAAGTACTGTACAAATAGTCAAGGGATTTGTCGGGCTGCTTAATCAGCTGAGTTGTGGTTTAACAGGGACGCAGTGGCTCGTGTCTGCGGTACATTTCTGCTTGTTCAGCCTGTACAGGTCCTTGCTTTTGAGACCGGAGTCATCGGAAAGGTTCAGAGTGCAGAAGTCTTCATGGGCACATGTTAGTTCATTGCTGTTGAAATAAACCACATGAACCCACAGCTATTCATTATATCACAATAATACCATAACAGCAGAGGTTTTACTATACTTTCTTACTATGTGACTGAAAATGATTACTTGTACTCTTACATGATTAGATTCCCAAGAAAACGAATATTCTTCCTTACATTTTCATCACGCAAACCCTTGGTTCTCAAAAAGGTGGCTAAGGGGACTGTGAAGCAAAGCCAGGGGCTGTGAATAATTGATTTTTTGTTTTATTTTGTTACAGTAGGGGAAATCATAACCCACTAATATCAAAGTTATTATATATATATATTATTGAGTTTTTAGAGTTATTATCCTGTTTATGGGCAATCCCCTCAGCCACAATCCAAAATCAAATTGAATGTCATTTCAGAAGAGTGGATTGTTTCAGAACAGCAAAAGGGGGACTAAATGTGAAATGGTATGTTCAGCAAGCACTTGTGTTTGATGGTCAGGTACCGAGAAACTTTTGGCCTCACAGTGTACGTCACACATCATACATGACCTCACAGACACCCCAGATTAGTTAATGTTGCTCTAATGCATAAGGGAGACAGCACTACCATCCTTCATGCCCCAAAACAGGGACAATTATTATTTTTTTGGACAGACAAGCCATCTGTCTCCTCAAACTCACAATGTCCTGTAAAAAAAGGCAAATGTATAACTGTTCTTTATTTGATTTTTAGACAAAAATCATTTTTTATGTTATAGTTGTTACACCATATTTTACTCTTCCACAGAGACAATACAGATTTGAGCGTTTTATACATGATGAGAGCTTGCCTGTGCTGGGTATCAGCTTCCATGCTGCTGTCCTCATAAAGTTTCAGCATGGTTTCAGTGCGGTCATCTTTAAGCTCCTTTGGCTCCTTGAGCCTGCTTAAAATCACATCAGGGAAGTTGCATGACAGATTACATGGACTGCAGTGCATTTAAAGGTAAAGTCATAACAGAACAAGCACTGACCTGGGTTCTAGGCGTTCCTTCACCTTTGCTATGGATCGGATATAAGGACCTATTTGTCGAGCGATAGTCGTCAGGAAGGAATTTTCTTGCTTTAACTGAACTAAGTCATGAAGTTGTGCTAGGGATGGAAAAAAAAATGAATCAGACTATCCAGCAGAGGCTAGACATTATAATATCAATATCACTTGATAGTGATTTACCTTCATAAATTTCTTGCTCGTTTGCCACCCTTTGGAACGTCTCTTCCCAGATCTAAGAAGGAAAATGTGATAACTTTCAGCTTCTTCTATTTAACTTAAGGCACAAGAACAAATACGATTCTGACAGTTACCTCTTCAAAAATGGCCCTCATCATCTCGACAGATTTGTATTCTAATGAGATCTCTCTGTCCATCTCCAGAGACCTATCCAGGATTTCACTCATGGTGTCCGTCTTTATGAGGGAATGATGTTTAGTCAGGTCTCTGTGAGTCTCCTGCACCTGGTCTTTAAGCTTCTGGATTTCTGTCTGCAAGTTCTACTCAGAAGGAGAAGGAAAATGAGACTATCTGAGCAACACTACAAACAAAGATGGAGTTACACGCCATATCACTAGCCTATTAGGATCCCTTGTGCACCTTGTAGCTGTTCTCATAATTTCGGCAGTGCTCCATGAAGGGACTCTCTCCACCCTCAGCCAAGAGGACCTTAGTGCTGATGTAGCGGTGAGAAGTGGGCTTTCGGACCACTGAGGAATCTAGAGTCATATGTCCGCCTGTTTGGGAGTGACAGGTCACAGATGGGAGCCTGCGGGAAGAAAAAAAGCCTGCTAAGTGGAAATGTTGGCTCAATATTTTTCAGTTTCTTTCCCAAGCTCAAGAGGTCTGAAGCACAGATATCTGTGATATATATAATTATTTTCATTTTTCTTACATTTCTCATTATCATTATCAAAGTTATTACATTTCTTATTGAGTTCCGATTATTAGATATTAGCACATATGTTTGAATAGTTAAATAAAATCAGTTTATTTAATATATCAATAACTCAAAAACAAGTCAGTCTATATGAAATTCACCTAATTTAAGTGTAAGGAATAAAAATTAGTAAAGCTAAAAGGGTCCTGGACTACAAAAAGAAACAAAAAAGATAACCTCTGCTATACAAATTACAGAGACACTAACAATCCACCGCTGTTGCCCAGTCCTGAGACACTGCCTGCTGTGGACACTGAGCGCCGCTGACCTAGAAGTAACAGGGGCTCCAAACAGCGGGCAAATTCCGATCGATACTCCGTGTTGATCTGTGTAAAATACATTCCATGAGAAAGGTGACGACAGTAAAACCCACACGCTAACTGTGCAGCCTCCTTTTACCTTACTGCTCTGAGATGGTCTCAGTCTGTGAGGCAGCTTTACAATCTTCTTCAGCCTCTCCATAAGTTGCTAAGTGAGGTGGGAAAATCACTAATAAAGACTTTGTAACCTTTCACACAAATTCAGCTGGATCAAATAAAATCAGCTGCCTTTAAATACTTGAGTAGCGAATATAATTGTAGACCTTTAACACATCTAACGTTTACTTCCTACAAAATAGCATACACTTTCTGTACCTTTCCACTCATGCAGCTTTTAAAATGTGAGTTTTCCTGAAGAGGATGGAAGAAAAAACTCTACTTACATAACCCATGTCTAGAAACTCAAACTTATTTGCTGAACTAAGGAAAGCAGAGCATGTAACCAGATGCACCTGCAGAAGAAACAGGAATTTACTCAGTCTCAGACAGACTTATTCAGACAGACAGACAGACAGGCAGAGAGACAGAAGGAAAAGCACTTGACCTGGAGAGTTGGCAGCAGTGCAGCCAGGTGTGACAGCTGCTCTTTAAAAGCCCGTTCCTTCTCCTCATGCTGGCTGCAAAATGATTCATTATTCATTCATAACTCTTCGTTTTGATTTGTCAGTAGGTTTCTATAATAGCATAGATCAGATAATAGTTCTGCAAGTCACAGGTTTATATCAGTGCACTTGTTCTATAACAACAGATCATTTACAAAGACAGGAATAGTGGATGCTCCATATAACAGATTAAAAAAGTGTGCCTTTGTTGATATGGTGAGGTTTATTTAGCAGCTTGTAAAGACATTCCATGGTCAGGGTTGCTCCTTAACTTCTCAGACTAGAGGAACTCTACAGGTAATATAACAGGCACCATTTCTGTGTCATTAAACTTGAAGTAAGAGAAACAAATTGCTGTGGTAAAATAAACTTAAGACTGTACTGAATTTCAAGGTGTCCATGATACAGAAATGTAGAAACACAGAAACAAAGAACTATATTTATCTCGTGAATAGAAGAGGCGGATTTACAGCAGTATCACCGAGCTATTTTTAGATTGTGTAATAAGATCCATAATATCGTGCTACCGCCTCAAAGCCCTTTGTGGATTTTATTGTGCTTTATATAGCTGACAGAGGCATGATGTGTTCCTCAGAACAAAAGAGCATTAAATCTGATTATATTATAAACCATGAGGTTAGAAGACACTAACCTTTGAGCTGCTTTCAGCAGAATCTTCTTTCTCTCAGCTAGTTTTTCCTGCAAGTGCAGAGTAGCAATCGTATGATTTAATAATAGTGGCTAAAATAATCTGTCTTATCAACACTTTATATAAACTAGCAGGATTTACAGCGTTAGGTACATAACAAGATATGTAAACACAAGCTTTAATGAACCAGAAGTATTTAAGACGTAAGTTAACACAAATTAACTTGTGTTTGTTTTGCTTGTTCAAAAATACACCTGCATTAACTAGTGTTTATTGAAACCAGGACTATAAATACATAACAATATAAAGTTTAGTGTGTTTTCATGCGATGTGAGCTTTAAAGCATGTGCTGCACTCATGTTTTGTTTTGACTTGACCCCTTGTGCTTTTGTTTACACTGCCATGTGCTCATGTACTCTATGGTTTCTTGCATCATTGGTCTGTTACGTAATGTGTGCACCTCTTCTGAGATTATGTACCTTCATGTTACCCTCATAAGTAAGTTTATAAGTGTGTTACAAAGTCTGTGGATTCGCGGTTTCCTAGTTTTGACCTTGCTCATGTTTTCATTTAGATTATGGTATTTATTACTTCCTGCCTGTGATTTGAAACATCCCATAGAGTTTAAGCACTTGGATTCTGTCTTTAATAACTGCACATTACAGTGAAACAATACTACTAGTTATTATTATCCATATAAAATGAATCATGTATTACCTGCATGCTGTTAAAAAGGGTACAAATCGCACTCTCCTCCTCGTCCACGTTCGCCCTGACTTCTCCGATCATAGCTTTCAGGAGAACAATGGCTTCTCGTGCTGATGTCTGGAGTTCCTTCACAGCCTTGAACAGCAGATGATGTATTTTTCTACAGTGTGTGTGACCTTCCAATACCTGAATACTATGTATGAAGTAAAAAATTTCAGGCTCCTTACTAAAACGGCTTGGTCCAGTTTTTCACAGCCTTGCATATAGGCTGTCTCAATATCAATGCAGTGCGCTCTGCTCTCCCTGTCAATAAAATAACAAAACAGATGACAAAATAACCAGCTAGTAAAATCTTTATCAAAGTCCTGTAAGTGAGAGAAGCTGCACTTACACTGGCATGTCTCTGAAACAGTTGATGCAAAGCATAGACTTCTTCTCCGTAGAGAACATGATGTATAGTTCTTCATGGAGGGCTGTGTACAAATAGAGGAACATAATTGATAGTGATGTCAAGACAAACAAATTTCACCAGATTTGTTAAATGTTAAATCAGAGCACAATGCGTACCACACTTTTTGTGGGCTTCTTTGGTGCGCTTGGCCAGGGAAACAATTTCATGGCGCGAGAACATCTTGGCCTTGTGGGTGGCTTCTCTGCAGTTTCCACACAGGGGCTGGTTGCAAGTGTTGCAATAATACATTGCATCCACATCCTGGCAATATACACAATACTTGAATGGAAGATGGATTTGAAATATAACAATGATGTTTGTAAGACTTCTTTGTTGAAAAGGTAGGAGAAAAAATCCCTGCTGGTTAATACAAGGTATTCCTGAGTTGCTGCACTGTAAAAAAATTGTTATCTTAGCAAGTGAAAGACCCTGAATACAGTCAAATTGATTTGATTTGAATTGATTTACAAATTGCAAGCCATTTGTATTCATTTCAAGCTTAAAATAGTCTTGTTCTATAGACAGACCATTTTGCTCATTTTAAGCATTTATTTCTAGAAAGAAACAAAATTGTCAATAGAAGAAGAAACTTACAAGCTTGAAATCAGTGACAATGTTCAGAAATGGGGCTAATGAGCTTGTATTTGGCTTACTGTAACCTTAAAATAAGAAACACTATAGCAATTGGACTATATTCAAGATATTTTCACTTTTTTTGTAGTGTGCTTATCACCCATGTAACCTCATTATAATAATTCAGCTAATTCAAACTCATTAGCTAGTTAGAACTAAAACTAGCTAAAATACAGCACAATAGAGCACAAAGGTGAGCGAATATTAAAAAACACAGATCAAGATAAACACACACACACACACAGAGAGAGAGAGAGAGAGAGAGAGAGAGAGAGAGATGACTAGCTAACATTAGGCACTCAGCTTGCTCTTGATGTTTTGTAGAACAGTAATAATGAATTGAAGATGCAGCATCAACTAAAGGTGGGTTATAGTGAGAGATTGTAATATTGCCCATACAATAATATGATTTTCTAACATGAATTGCTAGTTAAAAGTTGTTGCAGGGAGGTTTTAATGTCCACAATTAAACTATTGTTACAGTACTAAGGAAGCTGTGGTAATAGCACTGATTACTTAGTTTTGGTAATTACTTAGTTGGGCCCAAACCCCATAACACTGCATACAGTATAGTATGTTAGTACACCAGTTGAAGCATTGTATAAACAATCAGATTACATTTTTGTCACATACACAACCATACACAGTACAACATGTTATGAAATGCTTTCGTGTTACTGACTTGCACATAGTGGAACAAGCCTAAATGATCTGCACTGACAGCCTGGATATCTGATTTCATATATATATATATATATATATATATATATATATATATATATATATATATATATATATATATATATATATATATATATATATATTGCAGCATATATTAGATAAAAGTACATATATACCCATTAAGGAAAGTTTTTGTTCACAAAATGGCTTCAAATCCCCAACTCCCTAAATCTTGCATTCGGTAACCTAAATTTTCTGTGATTTCAATCAATTCAAAGCCATTGTATTAATATGAATCTTGTAGGGTATAAGACCTGTTTCTTGCACTCCCAGTCACAGTTGGCACACTGTACGACTTCCTCGCTGTCTGCAGAATTATCCACCAAGAACTTGAGCAGACGGTCCTCTGGAGGAAGCGCATTCACCCCTTTCACAACAGACTGGTGCCTGCAAGGAACAGGGGGAAATAAAGCACATCTCACATGCCATTTTTGTTCCATTTTAGAAAGTGAGAGCTGTTTTTAATTTAACATTGTTAATAATTTGCTATATGCAGTATCTCCCACACCCTTTCCCTTGTCATCATAGTAACAGGGACAGAAATAGCATTGTTCTGAATACCTGGATAAAACAGTGTTTGCAAAGATAGTTAGGAAAATATAGTCCCCAGCACATGCTACAGTGGAATTTCTTTGGTCACTGAAAAATGATTAGTCAATGTTGGTGATAACTCACACATAAACAAACTTGCTTATACAGTACGTTTTATCTATACATAAATAACAACTGAATATTGTAGTTCTGAATATAAACCAGCGCATTTCGTATTTCTCTTCTGCAATCTATACAACATATGCAAGCACGTTTTTAACCCATACTTACATAAACATGTTAATTTAACCATGACGGTTTCCCCTTTTATGGCGTATTTTCTTATATTTGATATCCATAAATATTCTGTAGAAGTTAGCTGTCGCATGACTTGCTCTTCCACACAAGGAGAAAGGACAGGATAGAGAAGGTGTAGCTGTCTCTAATCATACACAGCACAAGATAAAGGTACATGCCCAGTGTTTGCCTGACGCCGCAGTGGCCTTACTGGAATATGCCATGTGTATTTCTATCCAGGCTAAAACAAGGGCAGGATTTATACTGCAGCTGTTGATTGCTGCCTCTGGTATGCCCGGGCATTGCTGAAGTGAATGAATGCATGTCATTCTGAGCTGTGAACATGATGCCAAACTATTCAAAATGCAACACGCTACACATTACAACTGAACTGAGCTAATTTCCCATTCCTGCTATTTACATCTCTACACCAAAAGTCATGTTATTGCAACACAGGTTATGGAACACACACCACCAGTGTGCTGTTGTGGGATAATAATCAATGCCATGGAAAAAGCTTATTCCACAGCAGAATTATATATTTTTATTAATTGAAAATGGCACTTTTTTATTTGTACACTTAATGTTGTGTCCTTGAATAATTTAAAGTGCCTGTTATAGTTGCGTGTAACAAGAAACTGAAAATATTCCCGTGTCAGTTACTGACTTAATAATCGTCAAACACCGTCTCACAAACTCTAGACCAAACCACACAGAAAACTTTGATATATCACAATGTATATCTCAAACGTCTATATATATCACAAACTGTTTTAGAAGCACATCAGTATAAACCCTTCAGCCGGAACTATTGTCATATTTCTGCAATAAATAAGTAAATAAATAAATAAACATTATTCATAATAAATATGTTAGGTCTCTTTTGGTTGCAGTTGCATTAGAAGGTTCTTACCCACAGAGGGGGCATGTGAGTCGGCTGTCCACGGCTCTACCACGCAGGCAGCTGGCACAGAAAGTGTGGTAACAATCCAGTAGGCACGGATGCTCATATTGCTCACGGCACAAGTGACACACCAGCGGATGGCAGTTTGCACTGTCTGGGTCGAAAAGTTTATCCAAAGGAGAGAAGATTCCTCCAGACATTTGCAAGTTCTTCGTCTTTTCGGAGAATGTCAGGAAGGAACTAAGGAAGTTTGAAGTTTTTATTAAAAGAGTGCCGAGACTCCCCAACATTAGAAAACAAAGATCACTGTTTTTGATCCATGAAGTCTGTTAATGAGCTAAGACACACTCTTAGGGTTCTTTGGATGTTTAACAGTTGAAAGAGAATACCTGGAATATTTTCTGAAAGGATGAGCCTTGTTCATAAGCTAGAATTTACAGGGTTCCCCTAGATGGACAAACCAAAGAACCGTTTAGAGTGTTAAATGGAAGCTTTTATTCTAAGAGTGTAGTAGCAGACAAATAGAAACCTACTAAACATGACAGGTAAAATGTCACATGAAAACTGGCACATGGAACAATCAGAAATAAAACCAATGCAGAGACATTCATTCACCTTGCTGGTGTCCTAGCTGCTGTCTGTGGCTGGAATGAAAGCCATGCATAGGGTTTGTCAGCCTGCCTAGATAGAGGGCTGGCCTTGACGTCAGGACAATCAGAGATCCACACAGCACAGCAACTGAATGGAGGGGTGGTTAGTTAGTGCCCAAATATCTCATCCGAGATACCCTTTGTTTATCAGTGACTGACAAAAATAGCATGTCTTTTGTTATATTGGCCCTTTAAATCTGGGGCAATGAACAATACAGTGATAAAAGTTGCCTAAAATAAGAGGCTGACAGATTGTAAATGTACTGTAGACATCTGATTTAAGCATTTTTAAGTATTCTAGAGATAGTTGATGGACCCCAAAGGAAAGCAGGCTTAATATAACATTATATAGACCCATTAGGAATTATAAACAGTATGTAGGTGACTGCTGTATTGAACATTCTCTGAAGAACTACACATAATTTTGTGAATGAATATTTTCAGACCCTTAAACGTAAATGAAAATGATTAACAAATTCCTATAAACAAGATATGGATTATGAAAAAGTTAATATACACTAAAGTTAATAGACATTAGCTATATACTGCTATATACAAGAAAGGAGATGAGCAGACTCTATTTCCTGAGGAAGCTGTCTGTAACAAGATGCTGGAGATCTTCTACCAGTCTGTGGCGGCGAGTGCCATTTACTGTGTATGCCGGGGGGCAGCATCAGTGCTAGGGATGCCAGCAGGATTAACAAGCAAATTCTCAAGCCTGGATCTATCATTGGACACAAACTGGAGACATTTGAGTCAGTGAGGAACTGAACAAACTGCTCTCCATCATGGACAATCCATCTCACCTGCTCTACAATACACTACCGAGTCAGCGGAGCTCATTCTCCAAAAGACTCATTCAGAGAACATTACAGGTGATCATTCATACTATTTGTAATGACAGTATACAACAGCTCACCTGTGTGTGAAACATGATAACACTCACACTGCACTATTACAACTTTATATATAAAGTTTTTTCTACACTCACAAGGTTCTTTATATTTATTGTGTGTGTGTGTGTGTGTGTGTGTAAAACTTTTGCACTCAAATGTCAAACACTGCGATATCGATGTATCGACTATGTCTGGGCTCGATTAGGTAGAGACTACAGCGCGCATGCGCAGTTTGTTGTTCTTCCTCTCGTACAATTTTTTCGCCATGGCTCCGCTGGTGAGTGATCATATGGTCGGATTTAGTTAAAATATTCATGTCTTATCTTCACCTCGTGCTGTCCTGTTATCACTGACTACTTTGTTGGAAATGTCTCTAAAATATTATAAGCTAAAATCACAATTTCTAAAGCCGGCTTTGCTTTCATTTGATAATTTGTTGGTCCGCAGTGAATGAAGCTAAGCTAACCGCTAAACACAAGCTAGGTAGCTAAGAGCTAAAGCTGTTGCTAATAAACATCAGACGTGATTATAAGAATAAAATGTAATGATATAGTCACGGTGCCCTGGGAAAGTTTGTAAAGGGAACCGTTTAAATTGAAGAGTTTTATCTCTGAATAAAATATTATGTAGAAATAGACCTGTATTAGCTTTTGCATCGAGTGACAGCAGGACTTTTGTTTTATTTTTTCATTTTGTTTAGAGGAGACAAGCTGTGCCAGGCAAAGGTGGCAAGAAAAAGAAGCAAGTGCTGAAGTTCACTCTGGACTGTACTCACCCAGTTGAGGATGGCATCATGGATGCGGCCAACTTTGTAAGCTGGGTTTTGTTGTTTGTTTTTCAGGATTTTAACTTCTGTGTACAGGGGTTAAGGTTTGAAATCTGTCACGGAATTATAACCTAGTCTAAAACTCTATCTTAGTATCAATCGTCCATTACACTGATCAGCCATAATATTGTGACCACCTGCATCATATTGTGTTGATCCCCTTTTGCTGCCAAAACAGCCCTGATCCCTGAAGGTGTGCTATGGTATCTGGCACCAAGATGTTAGCAGCAGAATCCTCTAAGTTGTGAGGTGGGGCCTCATACTTGTTTGTACAAGTACACATCCCACACATGCTCGATTGGATTGAGATCTGGGGAATTTGGAGGCCAAGTCAACACATCAAACTCGTTGTTGTGCTCATCAAACCATTCTCGAACCATTTTTGCTTTGTGTCACAGCGCATTATCCTGCTGAAAGAGGCCACAGACATCAGGGAATACCATTTCCATGAAAGGGTGTACATGGTCTGTAACAATGCTTAGGTAGGTGGTACATGACAAGATAACATCCACATGGATGGCAGGACCTGATGTTTCCCAGCAGAATATTGCCCAAAGCATGATACTGCCTCCGCCGGCTTGCCTTCTTCCCATAGTGCATCCTGGTGCCATGTGTTCCCCTGGTAAGCGACACACACACACCCGGCCATCCACGTGATGTAAAAGAAAACGTGATTCATCAGACCAGGCCACCTTCTTCCATTGCTGCATGGTCCAGTTCTGATGCTCATGTGCCCATTGTTGGCACTTTCTGCAGTGCACAGGGGTCAGCATTGGCACCCTGACTGGTTTGTGGCTATTCAGTCCCATACACAACAAACTGTGATGCACTGTGTATTCTGACACCTTCCTATCAGAACCAGCATTAACGTCTGCAGCAATTTGAGCAACAGTAGCTCATCTGTTGGATCAGATCACACGGGCCAGTCTATGAGTCTTGACTGTCCATGACCCTGTCGGCAGTTCACCACTGTTCCTTCCTTGGACCATTTTTGATAGATACTGACCACTGCAGACTGGGAACACCCCACAAGAGCTGCAGTTTTGGAGACGCTCTGATCCAGACATCTAGCCGTCACAATTTGGCCCTCGTCAAACTCTCACAAATCCTTACGCTTGCCCATTTTTCCTGCTTCTAACACATCAACTTTGAGGACAAAATGTTGACTTGCTGCCTAATATATCCCACCCACTAACAGGTGCCATGATGAGGAGATCATCAGTGTTATTCACCTCACCTCTCAGTGCTCATAATGTTATGCCTGATCGGTGTAAATACACACAAAACTCTACTTGCATCCTTGTTACTAAAAAACGTAAACAAAAAGATTGCATTCCTTAATTATTCTACTTTCTTTGAAAGTTACTGTTGAGAATGACTTTTGCATAAAATCTCAGTAATTAGTTATTATATTCTGATGGTAAGCTGATTGAGAGAGGAAAGGCTATGAGGAAAGTCTGGCAATCTTGATGGTAACCATGGTAACTAAGATAAAATACACTATTTGGCCAGAAATTTTGTGGACACTCTACCATCACACCCATATGTGCTTTTTTGACATCCAGATTAAAAAAAAACAATCCAGATTTATTCCCTCTGGGGTGCAGTCAGTGTTCCAGTTCATCCCAGACGTTCAGTGGGGTTCACTTGAGATCTTGCTCTCCAGCCTTGGAGTGTGTTGAATCGTGTCTTCATGGAGCTTGCTTTGTTCCAGTGTGGGTGTGATGGTCAGGTGTTCGCAAACCCATGGCCATATAGTGTAGGTCATTCTTTCATTTGTTTATGGTCACATGTCATGTTTTTATTTTTATCTATCTATCCATCTATCTATCCATCTATCTATCATGACAATTTTTGCATCATTGAATTCAGGTGTTGTTTTTCAGGGGTTGGGCTTGGTCCCTTAGTTCCAGTGAAAGGAACTCTTAATGCTTCAGCATACCAAGACATTTTGGACAATTTCATGCTCCCAACTTTGTGGGAACAGTTTAGGGATGACCCCTTCCTGTTCCAACATGACTGTACACCAGTGCACAAAGCAAGGTCCATAAAGACATGGATGAGAGGGTTTGGTGTGGAGGAACTTGACTGGCCTGAGTCCTGACCTCAACCTGACTTGCCTGGCCAAAACTGGGACATCTGCTTTTACATGCACATGAATGTAATATGGAGTTGGCTAGCTCTTTGCAGCTAGAACAGCTTCAACTCTTCTGGGAAGGCTTTCCACAAGGTTTAGGAGTGTGTTTATGGGAATTTTTCACCATTCCTCTAGAAGCTCATTTGTGAGGTCAGGCACTGATGTTTGAGGAGAAGGTCTGGCTTGCAGTCTCTGCTCTAATTCATCCCAAAGGTGTTCTGTCAGGTTGAGGTCAGGACTCTGTAAAGTTCCTCCACACCAAACTCACTCATCCATGTCTTTATGGACCTTGCTTTGTGCACTGGTGTGCAGTCATTTTGGAACTGTTCCCACAAATTTGGAAGCATGAAATTGTCGAAAATGTCTTGGTATGCTGAAGCATTAAGAGTTCCTTTCACTGGAACTAAGGGGCCGAGCTCAACCCCTGAAAAACAACATCTATCTGTCCCTTTATCTATCTATCTATCTGAAAGTAGCATACAATAAAGATAGGAACATGTGTGGAATGGTAGCAGTGTAATGTGTCCACCACAGTAGTAGATTACACAGCCAAAGTGTTCATATTACAGTAGCATCCCCTGTAATGAGAGACAGAGGTCACTGTAGTATGATTTTTAACCACTGACAAGTCAGCAATTTATCACAAGAAATTTCCAAAATAAGCTGATCTCATAACCATCCAGTCGTACACTGCTTGGTATAAAGCACAGAGTATATTAAAAAAATATATAATACTGACTTCAACACTGGCATGTGTGTCCAGTTCACATCACATCTCAAACTGTCTACCTACCACATCATACCTCACATCATGCCTAGAATGTGAACTGTTAAAAACATGTAGCAGTGACTGCAGTCATACAGCTCCTGTCAGAACCTAAATCTCAAGTTATCTTAGTCATTTTATCAGACTAACGGGAACATTATCAATAATCTTACTCGTACAGGAGCATTAGCATTAGCAACTTCCTCAGCCTTTTTTTGTATAAGGTAATTGAACTGAGGACCTTAAACAGGCTGAATCCAGTTGGTCAGAGGGGGTTGATTATATTAATGAGCTTGTTCTAATAGATATCTATATCTACCACAGGAATGTGTGGCGGCTGTTCCACATAAACTAATAAAACTGTGACTAGACATTTATTTAGCATGAATGGAAGAAGTCTTTTAGACACTTTCCAACATAAGACAATCATCAGGACCGAGAGATTTTCAGGTTTTCAGGAAATTCTTTTATCTTGGAGATAGACTGATGAAGGATCCCAGGCCTACCAGGATCACCCCATTTGCATTTCTGGATTTTCTTCTGCTTAAAAGTTAAACTTTGTCATTGTTTGTGTTCTCACAGGAGCAGTTCCTTCAGGAGCGCATCAAAGTGAATGGCAAAGCAGGAAACCTCGGTGGTGGGGTCATAACTATTGAGAGAAGCAAAAGCAAGATCACAGTTTCCTCCGAGGTTCCCTTCTCCAAAAGGTTCGTCAGTCCGTTTTTATTCAACTGATTTATCTGTCTGGATTATGATTGCATCTCTGTGTGTCACTTCATTCATCATTATAATTTTATCTTCAGGTACCTGAAGTATCTTACAAAGAAGTACTTGAAGAAGAACAACCTCAGAGACTGGCTGCGTGTTGTGGCTAATACGAAGGAAAGTTATGAGCTTCGCTACTTCCAGATCAACCAAGATGAGGAGGACGAGGAGGACGAAGATTAAACTGTTTCCTTTTGTACGTTTAAATAAATACATTTAACAATCATTTTCAGCTTTTGAGACCTTTTTTGTATTCGGTTGTCTTTCAGTAATTAAACTTTACACACTGGTTTGCCCAGAATTGTGTGTGAACATTATTCTTCTGGTATCCAGACCCTGGTATCACTTTTTCCTGCGGAGTTTGAGGAAGTTTTTGTCACACACATGTAACAGCAGAGTGAAATCTTCACATATCCCAGCTTGATAATGTCACAGGTTATCACCTCATGATAGACAGGGTTAAGGACCTTCATCAAGGCCCCAAAAGTGGCAGGTCTGGGGCTTGAACTCACTGATCTGATACTTGTTTCTCAAAAACAAATGAGTGCAGGTCAAAGCAAACATGGCAGAGGGCAGTTCAGTTCAGCTTGTATCTCGCAGCACAGCCGAGTTCGTGAATATAACTGATAGGTGTTGAATTTTATATAACAGCACCTCTGTCAGTAACACTTCAGTAGTAATGGCTAAGTCACAGGAACTTGTATGCACCTTGTAAACGAAGGCAAAAAAAAAATAAAGGGATGAAAACATTAAGAAAGAAATTGTGTAATCATTGCTGGTGGAAGGAGGTTTATTTGGTGGAAGGAGTCTCCAGAGTCAGCACTGGTAACAGTACATTGTCAAACGGAGATTCTTCATGACAGATGACTTTGTGCTTTTCAGTTTCTTGGTTATAGCTGCTTTAAGCAAATTATAAAAAGGAATCATCCCATTTTACAGAATCATTTCTTCAGAATCATTATTTCATACACATTTCCTATAATATTTGTATACAGATATATTGATATCTGTAATACATTTTAAAATGTAAATTTGAGAAATCTTACTAATCCAGAATGAATGTGCAGCTAAGAAAGCAAGTTACCAACATAAACATGGACCTTTATTTAAAATTATGAAAACATTTGGGCATCCTAATTGACATACACTTTATGAACAAAAACATTTCGGGGCATTACACAAAGAAATTCTCCTGCAGAGTCTGTAGTCAGACAACTTAAATACAGGTAGTTTACTAGAATGAGAAACATGGGAAGGGAATGACATCAACAATTAAGCACAGATGAACATAAGGAGGAAAAAAATGGCACAGTACATAAAACATTACATTTAAGTGACTGCAAACAAAACACACACTGCCATGGTCCCAGATTACATAGTGACGGAAGATCTTTGGGACAACAAAGCATCCACAGCCTGAATTCGATCACTTAAAAAGGCACAAGCATGGAGTGTTGGTCTTTTCAGTGATGCCAGCTAACACATCATCAGCTGAAACAGCCTGCCTCAAAATGATTTAGCACCAATTGTTTGGAGAGAGCAGACAACAGTTCTTCCCAGCCAACTTAATGAAAATTAAGAAAATACAAAAAAAAAAAGAACATTTGGAACATCCTTTAGGAATGTACAAGTGAGGAGTAGAAGAGATCCAAATGGAGTTAAGTGCTTGGAGTGAGCCATACGAGGCTTCCCTCTCAGCTCCAGACACTAAGTATTAAAGGAGGTACATGAAGTCAGTGTGAAGGACTTCCAGTTCAGACGAAATCACTTAGTACAAGCCTTAAGGTTCAAATTGATTTTAATACACATCTTGCAAGTTGTAATCTGAAGTCCTTATTTATATATATAAAAAAAAAAAGAAAAGAAAGAAAAAGAAGAATTGCATCCCAACCAAAGTGTGACTACACCGGTGACCTAGTGAGCAAAAAGATTCTGTGTGGAAAATCAGAAATCTCTGCAGAAACATGATGATGATGATGGAAAAAACCTGCATGAAATCACAGTGTGCGCGGATTGTACTCTGGCAGCTTCTTGAGTTTCTCCTGCTCCTGATCAGTTTCCTGACGGGCGATAACCAGCGAGTGAGCGTAGCCCATTGTCACCTGAAACAACAACAAAAAAACAAACTGTTATTGCAGTCCACCAACCAAAGCCATGTGGTCAGTCAGATTATTCTGCATGGAAAAATAAACCATTCTCTACAACTGTACACCTATAATGAATTAGGTGTTAGTATGAATAGTGCGGGGGGAGGGGGGGGGATCTCAGCATCACTACTGCATCTGATATACTCACACATACTACCATTCTACACGTTCAAATCTATAGTAAATTATCTGGGGAAAAAAAAACAAAATAATAATAATAATAATGAGGGTAGTATACCTAATAAAGTGGCAACTATAGGAAAATAATCAGTGATGAAGGGGTGTGCTGTGGGCTGGTATTACCCAGAAATGGATTGTTTTCCTAAAACAGCATGTGCTGAATCATTTTATTTCTCTAATGCAACAATTTACCAAAAAATACATTACAAATAAATAAAGAATTCTCTAAAGGATAAGTAATATTGTAAAGAAAGGATTTTTTCAGCATTAACTAACTTCTCAACATTCAGACTCGAGCATTCAGTAGTATTATGGTATAACCAGCTATAAACTACTGAGAAGGGTAACAGGCTGAGCAGATATTCTCACACTCTACTTCTACTTCACTTCTGTGATCCTGAGTCAGTTATAATAACAATATTAAGAACTACTGACCCCAATCCTGTGTGAATGTAGGTGCAGGAATTCCGCTTAATATTTCTATACTTGTATTTAGAAGCCAAGGTTGTTCTCAGTATTTCCAACTAGATGCTCTTGATTAGGAAATCAAGACACCTTGCTCGAGACTCCTAACAGACTTCCTTTATATCAAAAGTACCTATAATTTAAAACCAGTGAAATTTACCAGAAGGTGCAATTTTTCCCCCCCTCACCTGTTCCAAATACACTCCATCCAGAGTTTTGACCTCCTGAGCTGTGGTGGATGATTTGGGCTTGTTGTCTCCATATCCCTGTAAAAGATACAAGACTTATACAATAGACTGTAATACAATAAGAAAGCTAAAAAAAAAAAAAAAAAACTGTACACAGCTAAACAGACAAAGTGCTAAATGTGCTTTTTTAAAGTATCTGTTTGCAGGTCAGCTCTACAAGATACGCATGGCTTTGAACACAAACTAACTGCTGCTCTTACAAAATTAATGAAATACAAGATAAGATTGTATTGTACATCAGGTCTAATAATCATGATCATTTCAGAGTGGTTAATTTGGTTCTCTGAATGGCTGCGTGTTCTGGGTCACAACAGCTGGATGGATTGAGAGAATCGCTCGATCCCACATTGATTAGAAACGGCATTCATACTGAAACTCGAAATCATGAACAGCATATCAACGACCGGGTTTGAAGAGTGATACTAAAGGACACTCTCTTGTCTTCTCTTGCCTACAGTATAAAAGTAGTGACTTGGTAGTACTAAATCAAACTCTAATAGTTAAATAAAACATTTCTAAATGTGTGCAAAATGCTCCATCATCTCACATCCCCATGCAAGTGTACAGCCATGACTAACAGTACCGGCACTGACAAATTGTGTGTTTTGCTGCTGCAGTTGCTGACCAGTGTAAATGAATACTAGTCCGGTGAAATCACCGTCATTCTGAGTCGATTATAAGAGCGGATGGATTGTTATAAAAGAAGTGCTTTCAATTTGTGTGTTAGCAAAATGGTTACCTCCCAAGAAAGAAGTGCAGCCATCACGGCTTTATATCAAAATGGCCTCACATGCAATTGCAAAGAAAATTGATCCCGAAAGAACCATTTTCAAGATCGGGTTCAATTGCAGTGAAAAAGGCTTCAGGGTGTCCCAGAGTGTAACGCAAACACCAGGAACATCTCCTTCTAAGGATTTGGCCATAGAATCATGTCTGTACTAATGCACTTGCTAGTAGGTGGGTGTGAGCATATCGGCATGCATTTTTAGATAAAGACTTAAGGACAACAGCCTGGTGGCAAGAAGTACAGCAAAGAAGCCATTTCTCTCCAAGAAAAACATCAAGGACTGACTGAAATTCTGCAAGTACATGAACTGGACAGCAGAAACATTGGTGCAAAGATATTTTCTCTGATGAAGCCCCCTTCTAAATGTTGGAGAAATCTGGAAAATTGACTGTCCGGAGAAGAAAAGGTGAACAGTACTGAGAGTCCCTGTGTCATGCCACATGTACCATCCATGTGTGGGCTTGCTTTTCATCCAAGGGAGTGGGCTCTCCCACAATTCTGACCAAAAACACTGCCATGAATAAAGAACAGTATCAAAAAGTCATGCAAAAGCAACTTCTCTCAACAATCCAGGAGCAATCTGGTGATTATCCATGCATTTTTGGAGCACCATACCACAAGGCAAGAGAGATAAAGTCACTCAGAGATCTTTACATCAAAAGGCAAGTGGTCAAACTTGCAATAACGAATTGCAATCAACTCTGGCAGAAAACTGCTTTCAAGAACAAAAACCTCTGGGATCGGGTAAAAATCAACAAATGATTCCTAATTCAATAATCCTGTCAGTAAAAACTTGAATTATAAGACAAACATACCAATTCTCCAAATGTAGGCGATGGTCCCCAGCTTATAGTGCTCTCATCAGCCGCAATGATGATACTGCTCTTCCTAAGAAACCAAAGAGGACGATGTTTACACTGATGTACACACTGCACAATAAAACAAATGTTATTTATAGCATTTGTTTGGAATGACACTAGGCTAAACTCTCACCCGCAGGCCAGACTGCGGATTTTCCAGCCACACAGGTCCTGCACAGCTTTCGGGTACATGGTGGACTCACGAGAGGTGTTTGTCACCCCCCAGAAAAACAGACCACCTGAAAATAAATATACATGGCAAACCATTTACTAACAAACAAAACCACTACTAAGGAGTTGTCATTGATTTACAGATACCCTTCTTACCCATTTCACTGACGGCAAAGGAACACTGGTATCCGCAGTATATCTGAGTGGCTCCACGACCAGGGAAATCGAAGAGCTTGACCAATCGAGGGACCATCTCATCCTTCTGTTCGGTGTGACCCAGACGTCCATAGCCACCAAAACCCCAGGAGAAAACGCGCTTCTGCGAGTCCAGTACCAGCTATAAAAACATGCAACCCAGCGATCATCAGTTAAATAAGATGTACTGTAAGGTTCCTCTTTTTTTCTAGGTCAGCTTTGCATAACAGCTTGTATAATATCTGTGGTTTGAAGGAGTCAGCCAAGGACATGTTTAGACTGGAAACAATCATCTCTCACCCCTTTAACCCAAATACATCTTATGTTTCAAAAGTCTGAACATTTAGGGCAATCCTTTTACTCGTTCCTTGTCCATTCTGAACAATAACATTCACAACATAATTTTATTCAAACAAAGCTCCAAGTTTAACTAAAAAAGTTTCCAAAAACAAAAACAGTCTGTTTACTCACAGTGTGATTGGCACCACACACAACATCCCGCACCACCACGTTAGGTACAGGCATCACCTGGCCATCCTTAGTCTTCTCGATGAAAATGGCCACTCGTCGAGGGATAAGCTCACAGTCAAACTCGATACGCTGGGCTCGAGCAATGAACTTCCCATCCGAGTTATGTCCTGATGGAAGCAAAAGAAACAAAAGCCATTCAAAAAATTCCAGCTCAAAAATGATGAGCCAACAGTCCTTCAAATAGTATATTCTATTGGATTACCTAGCTGGCCATACTCCGGACACCCAAAAGAGTAAATATTGCCCTTACAGTCGACCACCATACTGAACTCAGCACCACAAGCCACTTTAACTATAGGCTGTCCATTGTACAAGATCTGCACACAAAACACCACAAATCAGAGTTTAAGCTTCACACAATCCAACTCATCAGTACATTACAAAATTTAATAGTAGAATGATTTAAGAAAACGATTTACTTTGCCTTCTAATGTAAGAATTGTGCTAGTGACTTTTGAATTTGTGAACTTAAGATATTAACATATTTCAGACAGAAGAAGTTTCTTACTGTAGCTGGGCTCAGGACGGCATCCGTCTGATTGCCCTGACCAAGCTGCCCAAGTTTGTTCTCCCCAAATGAGAATACTGTACCATTTTCTGTAGGAAAAAATACTGGTTAGGTCAAACTGCAACATCTTGCTCTAGACTTGCACTGAGACTAGGCTCTCAGTCAATAAACATCAGAAATTAAAGTCACAAAACAAGTATAAATATAAATAATAAAAAAAAAAAAAAAAAAAGACAATCTGGTTGTTTTGTAATGGCTGACACGTTCAAGGGTTGCAGACTAACTGGGTTAAAGTTTACTTGTGAAAGTTTTTTTTTTGCCTGAATAGTATGATGTGTGTCTGCTCCTGCATCGTTATAGACGAAAATGTCGCATGTACCCTAAAGTGTTTTGCGATATTGGACAAAAAGATTGTTGGAAAATATTTAGAGTTGGAAAATGAAGCGTTTGTGTGATTAAACATCTCTGGGTCATACACCCTGTCAGCTTACCTGTTAAAGCAAGGGTGTGGTTTCGACCACAGGCAGCAGACACTATCACCTCCTCCCCCAAACCCTCCACCAGCTTTGGAGCGTCCAGACGCTTGGTGTCTCCGTGGCCCAGTTGGCCCTTATCGTTGCGGCCTGAGTGAAAGGGAACGTTATTTTTAATTGTTTGAACTTAGTAGAGTATTAGCACAAACATCCTGTTAGTATTAGTTCTGAAATAAAAGCTTAATTTCTTTTGCAATATTAAAACAAAAGGCAATAAACTAATCCAACTCCTTATTTTAATAAGGCTACACTGATATTGTGCTGTAAATCACACTGTGCATGATGACTCATATTTTCAAAGGAATATTTTGTATAGACATATTAGTATTTTTCTCTGGATGAACATACAAAAGGTAAATGCCTCATGGCCAGGATAGGGAGCCAAATTACACATTTTCAAAATCCTTGCTTACGACAGCCAGAGACACCCAAATGACATGAACACTAGTTATGTCTTCTAGCATACACAATTACACTTAAGAAAAATTTAAGTAAATATCAAATGAACACCATGCCCGTGTTTTAAATGACACTTACGAGTTTCACACGTGAAGCCCTAATTTATTTATTGCAGAAAAAAAAAAAAAGACAACTTCAGTCCTATTCATCCCACACCATGTGCATGCTCTTGCTAAGGCCACAGGGAGGCATTTTAAGGGCACAAAATGTATTTAAAAGAAAACTAATAACACTTAAAATATCAAATTACTTATTTGGGTTGTTCATCATACAAGAGAATAGGAGAATACAGGAGAGTAAGAGAATGTAGACAGTGTAATAGCATGTAGCACGGCTTACCCCAGCTCCAGAGTTTGCCTTCGGTGGTGATGAGCAGGCTGTGGGCAGCACAAGGCCCCGACACCACACTGCTCACCATCACATCGTTCAGACAGCCATAGCGATGAGGACCCCACAGATTCTGGCCCAGGTTCCTGTATGCAGCTTTGCAAACAAAAACAAAACACATTTAGAAGTTCACAAAAAACCTGCCACGAGGCTACACATGCACAAGATAAACAACGGATTCACCATTTTTTGCTTTCATCATCCAGTCTCAGCTGAAATTTTAAGTATAACGTACAAAAGGACCTAATGTGGTGTCTAACCTTCATAAAGCACTAGATACAGAGCAGCACAAAATCATAAATAAAAACACTTATCACTCCTACTTTGGCTCTTTTGAAGCAAGCGTGTTTTCTTAAAGCATAATAGTCAGAGCAGCCATGGCCAAGATCAATTCCTTATTGATCCCATTAGACCATGGCCTACATGCTGCACAGCTGTTACAACACTGGCTGAAGCCAGCATACACCAAGGTAAACAGGAATGTTTCATAGCTTCAACTTCCTCTGAATCCGGTCAGCACAATAACCTTTATCAAACAGCTGCTTAGAATTTATTCCTAAAGCAGTTGTGAAAAACACATACAATTCTGGTGTTGTCACACCGCTCTTAAACACAACGCCGTTCTCGACAATATTAGGCAAATATACGGTTCGTGATCAAGAAATCAAAGGATTGAGTCGTATTTGAAACGTGTCCAATCTTCACACGCATACACACATTTACATCTGCCTCTGTTTTCCTGCCAAATTTTTCTTGAAAAATTTACATTAAGAAGAAAAAAAAAAAATTGGATTTAACAAAGCAACCTCAATGACCTGGTTCATAAACAGTCTAACTACTTTAAAAACAATAACAAAACAAGTTGTCATTACTACCTGGGTACAGAAAATATATTTAACCAAGTAACTGCAATTAAATGAACTGACTCATGAAGGTGAGGTTTTCCCATAAACACATTACACGAGCGTGTGTTTACATATGGGCCAAACCGTTTCCAGAATAAGATCATTGGACATTTGTTGAGTCAGTTATGGGCCATAATTAGGTCAGAGAGTCTAAGATGTCTGGACAGGTCTATTTAAAGCCTAAAGCACATTTAATTTGCAACCACAGAGATGATGTAAACATTCAGCCAAGAGGGAAAATCATCTTTTGGTCCGTGTGTGTAGGTACCTTGCAGCTTCGGCACTTCTTTTCGGCCAATCAGGTCCCAGTTAGTAGCGCCAAAAACAAGCAGCTGGCCTTTGACCTTGGGGACCTCAAGTTTCTACGGGAGTAAAAGGAAAAAAAAAAATTTTCAGGGCATTGTATTTGGTGACACTTTTTTATGGGCATATCAAATGAAAATCTCCCATGTTACTATATTGCTTATTAAATTTGGTTGGTGACTTTATTTGAATGGGTTTAACCCAAACCTCAAAAAAATGAACCAGTAGGTTTAATATCGTCATACTGGACTTAACGTGTTCTGTCCATTGGGAAGAAAAAAGGAAAAGGAATTAAAAAAAAAACCAAAAAACAAAACTTTCTATCCAGTAAATAACCCGAATATTTCTAAAATACTACTGTGCAATAAGACTAAATAAAAATGGATGGACTGAGTTAAAGGGGGAAATGCACAATGGACTGGTGAGTGAGAAAAGATGCTCATGCAATTTTATTTTAAGGAGCTAAGAGAGAGAGCAATATCCTTTGTGTGTGTGTGTGTGTGTGTGTGTGTGTGTGTGTGTGTGTGATTTAGAGCTGCTCCCTCCTGTCCACTGGCACTATAACGGTGCAGGCAGTGTAGTGTCACCGCGTGACGTCACCAGGGCACACAACCACCACCTGCTCACAAGAATAACAAAAACTACCGCACTAACAGACATGATCTCTGAGGCTATAAACACAATGCAGTTTATTAAAACACTAACACGATGAATGTGTTTCAGGTTGGGAGTTTCTTTAAATACGTCCATGGCTGCAAAAAATAATAATAATAATAATAACTCTAAGTAAATAAATAAATAATAAAAAAACGTGCACTGTGTAAAAAAAAAAAAGGTGTAATGAAATCTTACAATCTTCTCCTTCACGTCGTCCGACACGGTGACTGGCTGGAGGCCGGATTTAGTGGCTTGCTTGCCGGGTTTCTTTGTGTTTTCCTGCTCATAATCTTCAAACTCGTCGTCGCTGCTGAATTCCCGGTCTTTCTTTTTGCCGCTGGCTCTCTTTCTCTTCAGTCCACCATTTCCAGAAACATCAGTCACCTTCTTGCGTGGCATAGTAACTAAAAAGAATCTGCTGCCAAATACATAACATACACACACACACACAATCATGAGACTCCACTGCTAACGTTAGTATTCATCTACTTCAGCACTTATCGACTGGGAGAAAACTAACATCTAACGTGCACCATGGATTCGAATAAATATGTCAGAGCTTTTATTCCAATCCCCATTCACGTTGTTCTGCTACAAGAACTGCTAGCTAATGGAAGGAATGGAAATATGCTCATAGCCTGTCGGAGAATTAGCTTCCGTGTATATCGGTGTTTACAAATTACGCTAAAGAGAGAGTTCAGTTATAAAAGTTGTTAAGGAAAGTTATGTCCCACATCACTCCTGTGCCTATTAGTTTACGGTTAAGTGGATATAAAGCAGGCTGAGAGTGTGTGTTTGCGGTGTGTGTGTGTGTGTTTTTATGGCTCGCGCATCATCGCCGTTCAGCTCCGTTTTGTTTCTTTGTTGTACGTTATGCGGCTGGTTAGCAAACTAGCGCCGCTAGCAGCACGCGCATCCCGCCGAGCTAACTAAACA
The DNA here is from genome assembly GCF_019097595.1 of Hemibagrus wyckioides. Lineage (NCBI taxonomy): Eukaryota > Metazoa > Chordata > Actinopteri > Siluriformes > Bagridae > Hemibagrus > Hemibagrus wyckioides. The sequence continues at coordinate 13,817,098 of NC_080724.1, forward strand.
ATTAACCAGCGCGAGATCACAAAAACACACACAAAACCCGCACCAAGGAACACACTGCTGCACAAAAATACAAGAGTCTCGCGGCTCGAGCAGCGACTCAACAACAACGTAATCAAGTCGCTGGAAATTATTTGGACTTCACGTAAAATAAAATGAATCTAGCCACGTTAGCAAGCAAGCAAGCAAGCGTACCGCATTTGCATGCAACAAAGCCATAATCCCAAACAACGAATATAACACGGACGTACCGGCTCAAAACTTTTTCCTCGCGTCTCAAATGTGGATATTTTTGACTTAAGGAATGTAAATGCTACTTAAACTCGCGACGGTTTGCTCTTAGACTTGCTTATTTACAACACTGTCTGGTGAACTATGAATTTCCTGAATTAGCAGGTCCGCTCATGTCTGTCCGTCTTCCTCCGGTTTTTGATTGATTTGGAACAAAAGAGCGTGCGGAGTCTCCGCCATCTAACCACGTGGGTAGAGAGGCGCTCTTTCAGCTGTACTCCGACACCGGGACATCACACACTCCCCTCTCTCTCTCTTACACACACACACATCTCATAATGTATCAATAAACTTGTCTTTTTCTCCAACATCTTTGTGTAGAGTTTACCTGACTGGAATAATCCGGTGTTTTAAAGTAATTAACTTGATAACGGGTCTCTCTTGAGCGCTATGTTGCTGATACCCTCGTTTGACTTTTTGTTAAAACTCAAATATGAAACTAATTCTAAGGGAAATCCTCAAAACCCAGTCACGGAAGTTTTATGTAGTAAACTGTAACAGAAACATTCGGGATTTGAATAATGTAAGCGTAATGTAACTATAGGCTTTAAAGTTCTTCCTATAGACACGCGCAGCGCCAACTGGTGGTCTGGAGGTTGCTGGCCTCCGAAGCTCACCTGCTACCCCCTCCCCATGTTTTTGCTCCGTTCCATATACACCGATCAGGCATAACATTATGAGCAGTGAGAGGTGAGGTGAATAACACTGATTATCTCCTCATCATGGCACCTGTTAGTGGGTGGGATATATTAGGCAGCAAGTGAACATTTTGTTCTCAAAGTTGATGTATTAGAAGCAGGAAAAATGGACAAGCATAAAGTTTTGAGCGAGTTTCACAAGGGCCAAATTGTGATGGCTAGACCACTGGATCAGAGCGTCTCCCAAACTTGTGGAGTGTTCCCGGTCTGCAGTGGTCAGTATCTATCAAAAGTGGTCCAAGGAAGGAACAGTGGTGAACCGGGGACAGAGTCATGGGCGGCCAAGGTTAAGGAAGTTAATGCTGGTTCTGATAGAAAGGTGTCAGAACACACAGTGCATGATGGGTCAGGGCTGTTTTGGCAGCAAAACAGGGGCCAACAAAATATTAGGGAGGTGGTCATAATGTTATGCTTGATCTGTGTATAAAAATGAGCCATGGATGCATTTCACAAATAAGGGAACAATCTAAAAGAAATATTCATTAAATCATGAATGTGAGATTCATTCATTCATTCATTCATTCATTCATTCATCTTCAGTAACCTTTTAATCATGAATGTGGTAATGATGTTTTGTTCAAGTCATTGTTTTTGAGCAAATCTTTTAAGTGAACAAATGGTTTCCTTCACTTCCACACACTTTTTTTAAAAGACTGTATTAATGTCCTTTGTGATGGAGCATGTCTTTGATTTGACCTATTGTACGAATATGCCTCTTACTGAACAAGACTTGGTGTTAAGTCTGAATAAGAGACATGCAGTTCAGTACAAACTAAAGGTATGTAAATTAAATAAATAAATAAATGACACATGCCTTTTATATGGTTCGGATGTCAGTCTTACTGGTTCAACAAGAGTAGTAGCATTTGAGCATGGAGCTGTTTTACACCAGTTATCACCAGTCCATTGCAAGATACCATGCACACACATTGATACACTAATTTGAACGTAGGGACAATTTAGCATAGCCCCTGAACCTACTGCCATGTTTTTGGAGAACCTAGGGAGAACATACAAACTTACACTCGAACATACGAACATACACTCCTATAACTAATCTCTACAGTAACCTGACAGTACAGTACAGTAATCTCTACAGTAACCTGAACTTGATCAAACTGGGGGCCCAGGATCTCTGAAGTGACAACACTGCCTGTGCTGCTAATAAGGCAAACCCAAAGGAAAAAAAGTATTGCTATGGCTGTCTATAACACCTCCTACAGCAGATTTATAATATTGTAACATACACTACTGCTCAAAAGTTTGGGATCACTTGCATATTTCAACTTGATTTCAGCTATGGAGGAAGACTCCATCAGCCAATCCAACTTGTGGGAGATGCTCCAGGAAGCATGGGGTGAAATCTCTTCAGATTATCTTGAAAAATTGACAGCTAGGCTGTAATCGCTGAAAAAGGTGGGGTTTTTTTTGATGAAGGCAAAGTTTGAAGAAAACATTCATCATTTCCATCAAAATCATTATTTCTAACTCTGACATGTCAACATGTCCTTTTCTTTTGCTATATTTTATATTCAGACTAATTTTGTGTGTGTTTTCTTGGAAAACAATACAGTTTTTGAGTGATTCCAAACTACTGAGAGGTAGTGTATATATCAGAGTGCAGTAGATACAAAATCTGCAAACATATTAACTTTCATAATTTATTTTTCCACTATTAATCTTTACTAAAATAGGTTACTTATATTATTCAGTCATTCTGTTCTGAAGGTATGGAAACTTGCACAGTACCGAGAAGTAAGCATCATTTCCCACAGATAATAAAACATTATATTTTGTTGCATTCAGACAAACTCAATGACTGTGTATATGTTTTGTTTCATTTTTTTGTGAACTGCTGACAATATTTCTCCTAAATTCAAAATATAACTATTTTTATTTAGAGTGTATATTTAAAGGAAATGGCAACACATGAAAATAACCCAAGATCATGCAGTATTTGCAGAGCTTTAATAACTCAAATAAAACAAAATGCAAATCATTTGTAAACAAATTGTGTTAATGCTTTGGCTAAATAACATCAAGAAATCAGTATTTGGTGGAATAACCCCGATTTGCATGTGTTTTGGCTCCATGCTCCCCACCAGTTTTTCACATTGCTGTTGAGGAACTTTATACCACTCTTTTTGCAAAAAAGCAAACAGCTCAGCTTTGCTTGATGGTTTGTGACCATCCATCTTCCTCTTGATGACATTCCAGAGGTTTTCAGTAGGGTTCATCTGGAGATTGGGCAGTGGTCTCTTATTTTTTTTTTCCAGAGCTTTTAAGACTTAACCAGTCTTTTCCGCACGCCCCAGTCTGGGATGTCCATGTTCAACTTGATTCTGCAGTCACTGAACCATTTTTGTATGAATTGGATGTTTGTTTTGGATCATTAGGCTGCCGGAAGGTCCAACTACAAAGCAGTTGTAACATTTTGGGAGAGACAGCCAGATTTCTGTGTAAAATCTGGAATGTCATGGAGTCCATGATGCAATGTATCTTAGCAAGGTTTCCAGGCCCTTTGGAGGAAAAGCAGAAATTAGAATATGCTCCACAGTATGGATTATATTCTTTTTTTGTGTACACCAAACCAACCAATTGTGTGATTTTCCCATCTAACCATAGAATCTGGTTCCAGTCAGTCAAGTTCAGGAAGTGTTTAGTAAAGTCCAGGTGCTTACATTTGTGTTCAAGTGAAAGGTTTTTTTCTGTCATATATTTTTAGCACAGGATCTACATCTGTTTTTAGATCTGTGAACTTGTTGACCCCAAAAGTCTACCATAGTCTGTACATCTCCAAGCTTACCTCTCTATAACCATCTTCCTCACTGCTAATGGGGGTAAAATACTCTTGCATCCTCATCCAGGCAGATTCATTGCAGCAATGATTGGTTTAAATCCTAAACTGCTCTAACAGTGGATATGTACGTTTCTTACATTTACATTTCTTGCATTTGGGAGATGCACTTATCCAGAGTGATGTACAAATGTGCTTTGAAGTCTCTATCAATGAATACATCAACACTGGTTTAATAAGTCACAGATTTAGGATTACCATCAGCCTAAGAAAAGTGTTTCAGGAAGCGGTATGTCTTCATCTGTCATTTGAAGATGGCCAGTGACTCAGCTGTTCGGACATCTAGGGAAAGTTCATTCCACCACCTCGGTGCCAGAACAGATGTATACCTACCTCTTAACCTGAGAGATGGTGGGACCAGGCAAGCAGTACTAGTAGGTTGAAGGGAGTGTGGAGCAGTGTGAGGAGTAATGAGAGCTTTGAGGTAGGATGGAAATGGAATCTGATGTTTGCTGATTCCAAAAGCCAGTCACGGGAGCACAACAGTGGGGTTATGTTTGAGAGAAATGTGAGATATCTGTTTTTATTTTCCTAGAATATGCTTCTAGTAAGGTATGTATGATAATTTTGTGTAAGGTTATGTATGATAATTCTGAAGATGCCTGTCTGAAGCCAATACAGTAAAGTAATTATAAGACCATTTATTTTATTACCTTTATGTTCCTGGCGTTTGGCAGAAGCATTTATCCAGAGCGACTTACAGAAATGCTTTTGAAGTCTCTATCAATAAACACATCTATACTAGGTCACAGACTAAGAATACAATGAGTTAAAAACTCTGTTTGGAAGTAATATAGCAAGAATAGCACACAGACTTTTTTTAAATGCTAGTGTGAGTTCGTCAGCTCGAGGTATATGTTTAGATGTATTTTGAACACTGCCAATGAATCAGTTGTTCAGGCATCTATGGGAAGTTCAGGACACATAGGTGCAAGAACAGAAAAGAGGGTTGGGGCATGCATTTCTTGTATTGGAGTGCTGGAAGATCTGAGCGTGGTGCACTGTGGGGTGTAATAAGAGCTCTGAGGTAAGTGGGTGCTGGTCTGCTTTCTGGTCTTTTATATCTGATGTGGACAGCTACTGAAATCCAGTGGAGGGAGCACAGCAATGGGGTGGTGTGGCAGAACTTTGGAAAGGTGTAAACAAGTCACACAGCTGCATTCTGGATCAGTTGCAGAGGCTGAATGGCGCTCAGAGGCAGACCTGCCAGCAGTGAGTTGCAGTAGTTAAATGAACTAAACAGGCACCTGAGTGTTCCATGTGGATAGAAATGAACAAAACCGTCTGATATTATAAAGGCTTTGGTTTAGAATCTATTAGGTGGTGACACTCCTTAAAATTCTAAAAATCTTTTGCCTCCTATTTGAAACCCCATGTGTAAAAAAAAAATCTGGCTTAAACAAGTCTTATCATGTTCAGCTCTCACTCTTCTCAGATAACTGAATAAGTATATCCTGGGTTACAGTTTGTCTTCTTGTCTTAAGAGTGCCTGAGGAGTTTTCTCACCATTAAAGTCAGCAGAAAAATTCTTTCTGCTTTTAGCCTGTGGAGCAGGATGTCAGGTGTCAAAACCTTGCCTTTGGGTTTTAGAGAAAATATATTTATACTTGGAAATTTTAACATGGTCAAAAACTTCAAAATATTAAACAAGAAATTGACCATGGAAGAGACTCTCTACACATGTATCAGTGAGCAGTGATGTACACAATGGTTACTTCACAGTGTCGGTCCCTTAGGGTGACATCCCCAACCTACACACAAGCTTAACTCTAATCAAGTGTAACACATTTCTGGAATATTTTACCTAACAAAAATGCCATTGTTAAGTACTAAATTCTTCTAGGATTTAAATTACCCCATTGGCTCCTGACCAAGATTTGCTGGAGTATCTCTTCTCTAAAATGTAGTAGAAAAAACACAGTATTATGAACAACTTAAGAGGGCTTGTCTAATGCTTACGGCATGGATGCCCAGCCCCATTCCAGGCAATGTATCACACTGAGATTAGTTCAAACACTCCCTGCTCTACTCATGGTGTTAGATCAGGACTGAAACAAACATCTAGAGACTTTTATATTTTCAGGAATGGGATTATCCCGAAATAGTTCAATGAAAGGATGCCCAGTCTTATCCATAATAGGCTGGTGTGACCACAGGTTTTGATTCCAGCTCAGCAGGATCCACACCTAAAAATAAGATGATTTACCAGGTGTAGCTCCTGCTTGGTTTGAATGGCAACCTGCAGCCACACCAACACTTTTTGGATAAAACTGGAAATCCCTGGTTTAACCCTTTCTACCAGTACACTGGTGTTTCATACCACAGGTGGAATTGAAATCTCTGAGTATTTTTCATAAGTATAAATAAATGAATTATTTTATCACTACAATCAAATCACTGTCTGATATAAGATTAGTCAGGGCATGGTTGGCTTTCAGTGTGAGACGTCTTAACCACTATTCGGAAAACCTTACGTAGAGTTTTAGTGATTGAAGATATCATTTTTCAAATTTTAGATGCTCATGAACAAGCATCTCAGAGAGGAAGTGGTTTTGATATCACCATTTTCCATTCACCATTCTTAAAGTGTAAGTTACATAGAAAAGTGACTTTTGGAATACATTTCCCCTCATTGTCCCTAGAAGGCTAGGTAAAAAAAAATACTTAAAAACTAGAAACAAAGGATCTATTTTTATCTGAGCAATTATGTAACACTGTGGGGTGTGACATGGAAAAGAAATTCAATGCTACACATGGGTACCCCAAAATAGCTTGAAACTTTGGCCTCTGGTAAAAAAAAAAAGAGTTAATAGGGAATTGGGGACAAACAGAGATTCTTACCAGGGACCAATTTCATGTCTAGCTGAACTCCACGTAGCTTCTCAGCTACTTCTGTACCTTTTTCTATGCAGTGCACTCACATCTGTTTAAAACAATAAAAAGTTAGTGTTTATTACATGCTTATTAACACAAATCTAAAGGAACTTATACTGTATCCATTATTCTCCACACTGTCAAACCAACCATGAAGTAATTCTTATTAATATATTTTAATTTATTTTATTTATACATTACCTTTAAGTGGATCTTGTGTAAATATATTTAGTACACAGTTTGAACAACTGTGTGGGAATATGACACGATGAACATAGAAACAGCCACAGAATAGCCAGATGTCATGGAGTTATCAGCTTATGTTAACATTCTGGTAAGCATGGCTGTAGTATGATTGAAGAGAAACCTAATTAGTGAGTTGTTTTTATCCTCAGCAGAAGACAGTGTTGTAATGTTTCTCTTACAATGACTAGGGGGAGAAAATCAGTTTCAGAATGTGGTTTTTGGATGAAAAATAAAAACAGTCCTTTCTAAAACATCTTGAACCCAGCACCCACCCACCATGATGCATACCTCCCTGTGCATTTTGGCAATGATGACCCAGTCAGCTTAAAACTGACTATTTTCTTGACCTTTTGTCAGAAAAACAGATTTCTGTTAAATGGTAATTATGTTTTTAAAGTGTTTGTTCATACTTTTGCTTCCAGCTAATTAGGTAGGGAGAGTTTTTCCGTTCTTAGTGGTTGTGTAAGCTGCATGTACTTTATGTGAACCTAATAACCAGTAAAGACCATTCTATCATGTACAATAGATTCAGTGGATGTAAATCAATACTCTCTGTTGTTTGCTGATCTTTCAGAGTAATGGGGAACAGACATTTTTGAAAGCATTAATAACATCCAGCTAGGCGTTAACATTTAGGCAACACGAGTTGTTGTGCAGATGTTGTAATACCAAAAGCATGTCTAACTGGTCATTCTCTCCCTCTCTGTCCTCTTCTCTCTTCATACAAGGCTTTTCGTTTTCCCATACCTACCCCCCATAGCTCTCTGAGCCAACCTTTGACTCTCAAAAATGATCCTAGCCTTTGATTGGCCAGGATTTGCTCCTGCTAATGTGCTATTGGCTGTTGGGGGTTTTGGACTTTTTGTATTCTGAAGGGAGGCTGTGTCTATTGATGTGCTGCAGGGGGAGGGAGGGAAAGAGGGAGGCAACGGAAAGGAAAGGAAGAGGGAGGGATAGAGGAAAAGAACAGAAGGGAAGAGCCTCTTTTTCTCTTGTATATGTGAGCGTGACAGCTCTCGTGGAAGGGGCTCCAGAAATCGGGCCTTGTGGGAAAGCAAACAATGGTGGACATCTCGCCTCGCCATCACTGACTGTTAGAAGAGAGGTGCTGGGTATTCGAGCACAAGATGTTTGAGAGCTGCACTGCACCAAAGTGGGAGCAGATATGACAATGGAGCTTTAGCAGCCTGGATCTCAGACAGAAGATTTCGGAGTTGGAAAACCAAGAGTGGAAAACATTGTGGTTTGTGAGTCAGGCTTTGGAATAAAAGGTAAGAATCCATGTGTGTGTTTATGTATCATGTATCACTCTTTTACTCCATTACCACAATGCAACAAAGCTTGGACACACAGATGGGAAGAGACAAAACTGATGAGCACGAGGAAGGCAGATCCAGTGTCACGATCTGATCAACACATTAATAGATGACCTCTGATTTCAGCATTGTTTTTTTTTTCAGGATTCACACAGCACTTGGTTTGGGGGTGAAAGCCGTTCACTAGAACTGAATTGAAATGCAAATGTACATTTATGTTTGTCATGCAAGCTTATGTCAGAGAAACAGCTACACTAAACTGTTAATGAGCAACTCATGCCTTTTGTGGTGTTTACTTTCCCATTATAATTGACATTTTATCTTTAAAACAGCTCAGAGCAAAGTTTCCTTTTTACACCACATACTAGCCATACAGTTCCGCTTATATGTTTTGACCCCCCTCCCCAGCATTTATCATTAAAACACCCAAAAGATTAACAGAAAGCAAAAGAATTAGAATAACTGTATCTAGATTTAATTTTTTTATCCTTGCCATGGACATAACAGCATGTAATAAACTAAAAAGTACACGTCTGTAGATAGTACGTTTCTTAGGATACAGCCTTTTATGTTAGGCCTGTAATTGCACAATCGAATACACTTTTATGACAGCGAAGCTCATGACAGTAATCTGTTCTGTCTTGTGTTAAATATAAAAAAAAACATTGATTGAAGCCCTTCTTTTTGGACAGTATTCATTATCATATTTTGTATAGAAAACTGCAGTCAATTAGTAGATAAGACACCGGAATTCAACTATAAAAGTTGCGTAAATATAGTTGATGATGTAGAATAAAAGTCACTTCTGTTTAGACTCAGTTCTACAATAAAACTGATTTAAATGAAACCAAATCAGGATCAAAATTCAGAAGAAGAAAAATATCAGACAACACTGCTAGAAAAAGACGCAAAAGAAAATCTACTAACTCTATATATCTAATACACAAACATGAAGGCTACTTCATCACATCATAACTGTGGTGGCCATGTCATATTAAATCCCTTGGATATATATATATATATAATAACAGTTGAAGACTAATAGAGGCAGGTCATTTGATCTGAAGAGCCAGAAAACTGTATGTTATACTCATAAGCAGAAATGCTAACTATGTTTGGAGAGTCAACAAGGCTGTTGAAGAGAAACATGCTGTTATCCCTACGGTGGTGGTGGTGGTGGCTCTCTGCTGCTCTGTCAGAGCTCTGCTAGGACAAGAACTTTGAACAAATTTTGAGGCATGATTAATGCAGCAGATTTTCAGAACATTTCAAGATAATCTGCAAATGCATTCATTTTGCAGATGAGGTTCAGAACGCATTTGTGTGAATCACTTAAATCATGTTAGTAAAAGCACAGGTGTGTAAACATATGAGCAGAGCTGTGAGAGGACACCATGTCTTTGAAAGACATTATAAAAAGCAAAAATTTTATTTGTAAGAATAAGAAGAAAAAATTAAACAGTTGTTAAACTACTGTTGCAGTTTGTCAAATGTTGTGAGAAAAACGAAGAGAGAGAAAGGATAGTTCATGTGGAGTAAATATGTGTGGAGGTGCAGATGTTTCACTCATTGTGTCTGTGGTCAAGGCGATGCCCGCGTTATTTATGTCCCACTCGGACTGTGTCTCTATGACGATGGCCGTTTGAAACACTCTGACTCTTGTTACGGCCTTTGCCTCTCAACGTTGACACGTGACCAGCTCTTTGCAGAATATCTTCTTTTTTTAGCAGTAAATTGCAAGTGTTGAGCTGGATGGTACACTGTGTCAGTTGTTCCTAAAGAATCTTAGAATAAATGGTGCTTGCCTTTTGTAGGAACACAAGATACATCTTTTTTTCCTTAAAAAATGTGACATACAAGTGACAGATATCAAAGCAAAGCGTGTTGGGGTTTTAGTTTGAGCACCCCTCTCTGTATTTATATATTAAATATGAAAGTAACCTGCACCTAAACAGATGCTCTTATTCAGATTAGTGTACAGAAGAGGTTAGAAGTCACTATTTAAAAAGAAAATATCCATGCTACCATAGTGTTACAATAAAGTATAAAGTATAATCATAGTTGTATCATTGATTATTTTACGATCACAGCACATGCAAAAATGTTCAATCCTCTTATACTACAGCTTAAACCCACAGCTTGTCATGTTAGTGAGAAAATGGAAAACTTAAAATGGATATTTAAAGAAGTTTACACTACCTGGTTGATATTGCAGGTTTCTGTGATGTAAAAAATCAAGCTAAATCAAGATTAATAATATAAGAACAGATTAAAAAAATTTTTTAAACAGATTTAATGTGATATCAGCTGATGAAAAAAATAAAAAATAAATAAATAGAAGCTTTTCAGGGGTTGAAAGAAAAAAGAGAAAAAATAATCTTATAGTAACCTGGATGTATGTGCACATTATTTTATAATGTAGCATGTAGATCACATTTAAAATTCATCTTATATTTCATTCTCATACAGCCGTCATCGATGACATATTTCTGATTAATAAAGTGATTCTGGTTACTAAAGACCAGCTGTTTCTATAGGGTTTTCTAGACATTTCTTCCAACTGCTGAAACCATGGTCGGCAGAGAGCTTGCAAATATCTGGGATCTCATTTTTAAGAGATATCAATTAGAATAGGTGGACACACAAATCAAACCTTAGATGTACCGTGGAATACTGTTCAGGCCTTTAACACCAAGTGGAAAACGTGTTACACCACAGTGACATCACCTAGAACAGGAAGTTCCTCCAAAATTGATAAAAAAGACAAGAGCAAATCTCATTAGAAAGACTGCAAAGAGACATTCAGCTACATCAGGGAAATCTGGCAAGTACAGGTCACTCCCTGCATGTGACAACAATTTTTGTCATGTGTAGGGTATGTGGTAGGATGGCTAGATTGGAAACCGGCTAGAAAAATCCAGACATGCCTACCCAAATGTTTTGATAAAACATACATGCTATCACCGCAAAACGTGTTTGAGGTCTATTAGGTATAATTCTAAAAGATATGATTGGTGTAAAAAAACAAGACTGCTTATCACCCAAAGAACACTATACCCAGTAGAGTACAGTGGTGGCATCATCATGTGATGGAGCTGCTTCTCTTTAGCTGATAGAGGAAAGAGGGAATCGTGGATAGCTCCAAATACCAATCCATTGGCCGTAAAACCTGAAGGCTTCTGTTAGATAGCTGAGCATACAGATGAATTCTAGCACAGTAGTAAATGAAAAGCGCAAATCCAAATCAGTAAAGGAATGGCATCAGATGAAGAAGCTCAGAACTTATAAATCTAATTGAAAGTCTGCCTTGAAGCAGGCTGTGTACAGGAGAATCTCTCGCAGTTTGATAGATCTGGAGCATTCAAGGAAGAGTGGAATAAAATTGCCAAATCAAGAGTTAGTAGACTAATTTTACAAGGAAAGAGTGCTTTAATAAAGTATTATCTAAAAGGTGTGCAACCAAATTATTGGACATTTTGTCTATTGTTTTTCCTGGTTGCTATATCACAATAAAAGTAAAAAAAAAAAGAGAGTATAAAAAGATCCGACATGTCTGATCTTGGTTCAATTTATTATATCCCCATATTCTGCAGTTTTAAGAGGGGTCTATAGATTGTTTATATGTGGTGTAACTTCTGTAATCCAGTATACAAAGTGCCATAAATGTAGTATCAACATCTCCTTATATTAGTAATTAAACATTTTATGTGTTAAATAACATGTCATACAATATAAGTATATTTTATATATAATATAAATACATTATAAGCCTTAGTATATTGTGCAGTGTCCAACATACAAGTCTTGGTATATGAGATGTTACTATAGAAATGATAATATATTAAAACAAGCATATTAATATAAACATATCAATTGAATTATAGCCAATACTACTCTCAGAGGTGGCATGGTGGCTTAGTGGTTAGCATGTTCACCTCACACCTCCAGTGTCCTGGGTTTGAGTCTCGCTCCTGCTCACTGTGTGTGTGTGGAGTTTGCATGTTCTCCCTGTCCTTGGTGGGTTTCCTCCCACAGTCCAAAGACATGCTTCTAGGCTGATTGGAGTCTCTAAATTGCTTTTAGTGAGTGAATGAGTGTGTGTGTGTACGCCCTGAGATGGGTTGGCACTTCTTCCAGGGTGTATCCTGCCTTGATGCCCGATGATGCCTGAGATAGGCGTAGGCTCCCCATGACCCAAGGATAGCGTACAGACAATGAAATGAAATGAACTACTCTCAGAACCATGCTTTCAACACCTTCTGACTAATCAGACTTCAGAGTTCAACGACGTTGTTACTATTAAGTACCATGTTAAAATGTAAGATTACATATTTACTGTAAGTACAGTTCTATGGCCTCCTTCTGTTTCTGCCTTTCTCTTGCCCCTGCCCTATATTATTGAATTATTTATGTTAACCTTCTGAGGATGCTGGGTTCAAACTGAACCTTGGGTGTCTTTAACAAAAATGACTTGCCAGTGATGGATTGTGAACACTAGGAAAATGATGAGCTCCCGGAGGATTGCGTAATCACTGTACTGGGTTGATATCAGCAACGGAACTACTGGAAATGCTTCAACTAGGCGGCACCTCCATTAGCTGTTATGTTTAGGCTGTGCTCATTCCTTAGGGCTGAGTTAGTCTGTTTTTGAGTCACCCTTTCGCCTTGCCGAGTGACTGTGGGAGGAACAATTCAGTTAAAAACAAGCCTGGATTCGCCATGTAGTCCTGTGGAATTTAGCAGACTTACACAGCATAACCGCTGTCGGAAACTCTCATGTTGCCTCCTCCGGCTATCTTCTTCTTCTCTCCCTCTCTCCTAGATATGTAACCTTCATAGATCATTGATCCCATCTTGTCTAGAGAAGGTCTGCTCAGCTAGGTTTTATAGTGCCATGAAGATTAAGCTCCACTCAAGGGCGTGAGAATCTGAACAACAGGGATGTTGCAGTCATCTTGAATATGTACTTTTAATCACACAGTGTGTCACTGTTTCCATAACACAAGGCTCCTGTTTTTGTACAGAAAGGCAGATGTGACTACAGACTGAGCCCATGGCATCCCCGGAGTCCCTTGCCCCACAGCCTACAGGTGAATACACTTTTTCCTTTGTTTAAACCTATTAACAAGATGCTGAGTACACCATGTGCAGTGAAAGTTAGATGATATTAACAAGAGCTCCTTGCAGTAGTTCCTACAGGATCAATACGGAGTATATCTCGACTTGTAGCCTACATGGAAGCTTTTCTGAGATACGATTGGTCTATACTGCCACGTGGTTTAGTAAGGCTTTTCTGAATTTGGCTGAGGCAGTGCAGTGTGACCATTTTAATCTCTGTTAGAGCACAATGTTGTTCTAAAGCCAGCTAACCATATGCTGCATCCAAGAGATCCTGGACATTCACCATATGCCTCCTGCAGTCATGGAGATCGCTAACATGAACCCCTCATTGAAATATCTGGTGTTACCAAAAATCCATTTGGTCAGTGTTTCCAAGAATTTTGCCAGTTTCTGTTGGAGACAACTTGATGAGGACAGGAAAGAAGGTAACGCTATTTAGATTTTTCTTTTTAAAAACAGAGCTGCAATGAAAGACAGGAGATCAAATAGGATAAAGTGTATTCTGAGAGTTTTTTGAGCTGAGCTTATTGTTTTAGTGTTGTGCACAATTGGACTTATTAGAGTAATATATTACTGTGATTCATGCTTTATTTACTCCACCCAGTTCAGTAAATGACTCATGAGTGGTCTGGATTTTCTTACATGAAACTACATCCCTGATACATACAAACTTTTAGAGATGTTTGAAAATTACTTTGTTGTTTGTTTCCATGTCCATTACATGGTGCCAGAGTATGTTATTTTGAGCCAGCCGGTTATAATTATCCGTTGCTTGTGGTCTAGTCCTTTGGCATTTGCTGTAGGAAACCCCAAGTTACTGTGGCATACAACTTCTCCAGATCATCGACAGTAGTTATTATTATTAGTTATTAGTAGTTATTCCTAGTAATTAAAGTTACTGAGTTGATGACCCTGTTTTGTTATTAAATATAACAATTTGTTACTTCGTTAGCAATGGCCGTATATGATCGAGTGAGTGTCCAGATGTAGTTTAGTTCTGAATGTTACATCACTGATTGTAGAATAATATTTTCATATTAATACACTATATGGCTAGAGGTTTGTCCATGACACTTATATTTGCTTGTTGAACATCCCATTCCAGATTTAATTCTCCCTTTTCCATTATAATAACTTCCATAGTTATTGGAAGGCTTTTCAGTAGAATTTGGAGCATTGCTGTGGGGATTTGTGCTCATGCAGCCACAAGAGCATTAGCGAGGTTGGGCAATTATGTTAGGTCAGGAGGTCTGGGGGGTAGTCGGTCTTCCAGGTCATCCCAAAGGTGTTCTGTGGTGGTTGAGATCAGAGCTCTGTTCAGGCCATTCTAGTTCTTCCACATCATCCTTGGCAAACCCTATCTTCATGCACCTCACTTTGTGACCAGTGAAGAAAAGTTGTAACGCTATAGCATACAAAGACATATAGTGTATATTGGTGGCACAGTGTCACAACAGGTCTTGGTGACTCCAGTGTGCAGGTTTTGATCCTGATCTCAGCTACTGTTTGTGCAGATCTTTGTGTGAACTTTTAAGTATGTGTAATACTCTGCAACAGACTGGTGTCACATGGAGACAGGCTTCTGACCCACCGAATGCTGAATGTGCTACATTTTCTTTTTCACCTGAAAATTGAATCTTATAATAGTTTCCCTCTTCCATGGGTTTTTCATTTTTCTAAGAAGAACATACCCTCTAAAACCTTTCTATATTATGTGTGCAGTACCAATCATTAATCATTAAACAAGTATAGACTCAAACATATAACTTGGTTTCAGAGTCTATGCCAACCGGTGTGGCACAGACCCCCCAGCAAGAGGAAGAGGAGGATGATGAAGACGAGGAGCAGGGAGAGCAGTTTCAGTTTGATGACAGTGAAGATGAGAACAATGCTGGTTCAAACCCTGGGGAAATTAAGGACATTGTAGCTTCCTCTGCTGAGACCGGACTTCAGGAAGTTGCTTCAGGTCACAGCACAAACTCTAATGCACTTTACAGTCAACCGGTGAAGAGTGTCCCAGTCACTCGTCGTGAGGAACTAAATGTGACCTCTGCTGGTCAGGAGTGTCAAACTGTTCCTTGGCATCCAGACATAAGCTCTGGTAAGGGTTTCTATCATGTTTGTAGCATGAGTGTTTTGTATGAGACTGCAAGAATAATATATGTGTATAACAATTTTCTTACTTTCTTTCTTTCTCTCTCTCTCTCTCTCTCTCTCTCTTCAGATATAGTAGTCAGGCAATCTCCTGATGAGTAAGTATCCTATACTCTAGAAATACTCTGAGATACACTTTAATTCCTAAACATATAAAAAGCATACTGTACAACTAAAATCTCATTACGATGTGACCAGTGGACATAAACTCATACCCAAGAGAGCCATAAAAGTTTATTATTTACGTTTTTTAGTTTCACAGCTACATTATGCCAAGTAGTTAGATCAGTCGGCTCTGTGAGACACACATTATGAGAAATTTTTCCTAAGAAGAGTATAAAATACAAGACAATAATTAATAGTGTAACATTCTTCAGTCATCTGGCTAATTTCTGGTCTTGTCAATGTTTTAGACATTCTGCGTCTTTTGAGCCAAGAATCACAGAGGAGGCCAAATGCATGTGGAAGAAAAACACAAACACAAATGAAGGTATTGCTCAAAATACACTCTGTGGCCACTTTGGATGGTACATGAACCTTTAACCTCTACACTCATTATCCATTAAGTTCACCTGACACATGTGGTGGGTGTGTTGCTTGTGTGAGTGTATCAAGTACAGCAGCAATACTGCGAGCCCCTGTGTAGCCCTTAAAGGACATGAAAGATTATGTTATATTGTACATATTGCTTAATTATTAAGGAATCATTTGGTGTAGAAGAAGCTTGTCACAGAGATCTGTGGCTTAACTGAAGAAAAACCCACACAGTTTCAAATCCACTTCTCACTTCACAGTTTAGCAATATAGAGATTTTTTTTAAATTATAATTCATTTATTCAACTGATTTTCAGTTTCAGTTTTTTAGGCTGGAAAAAAAAGGTTTTTGTGCATCATCAAAATCAGAGCTGTTGTTGTTGTTCTTTTGCCTGCTCCCTGTTTGGGGACACCAGAGCGGATCATTTGGTCCGCGTGTTTCGATTTGGCACAGGTATTACGCCAGATGCCCTGACACAACCCTCCTATTTAATCCGGGCTTGGGACTGAGAGTTAACTTTTCAGTGGCTGTGTTAGCTCCTTGCCCGGAAATCGAACCCGGGCCGCAGAAATGATCCGCCGGACAACCAGGAGGCAGGAATCTGATACAGTGGGCAGTAAAAAAAATGCTAAGCTGCTGGGCTTGTGGTAGTGCCAAAACACAGTGCCAAATAATATTTGTTTAATGGTGCTCTCTTACTGTTTTAATGGATGTTAAGATAAATTGTGCATATCAGCAGATGATTGACTCAGCAATAACTTACAATGGGCACCAATATGGTATTAAATCTGAAAGGAATACATCTCACCTTACTTCAGCCAATGTCCAGTTTTGTGTCTGTGATCTTCAGGTTTCCATTCAAGACCTGAATGCTACTATACACCTGTCATAAAGAAGGATGCTCACATGTTTGCTCAGACATGTCTGTGACTCTCAGGAGGACATGCGTCCCTCCACCGAATGAATGAGTCAAACAAATAATTTAGTATATTCAAATCCAAGCTTCAGCTAATCATACACTTCTGATTTTAGTCAGTATTCACAATAAAGACACAATATATTTTATAGAAAACATTTGACATACTCTGAGAAACATGCCAATGTAGTGCGGATGTGATCCTAGACGCTGACATCTGAAACATTTTTATTTAAATTTAGTCGAATGATGCAAGAACAATTGCACTAAGGAATCATCGCATCAAAATCTAAATTTCACTAATTATGCATGCAACTCATAAATTATGGCACCCCAGTTGAAATTTTAATGACATGAAATCAGGATCACATATTCAAATCCACATACTGAGCTAAAAAAATGTTCTGAGTGAAGTGTGTATGTCTTCAGCTCATGCACCAGCTCGCTCACAGGAATGGTTCAGTGTGATGTCAGAACTCACACTACGTCTGAACAAAGGTACATCGCCTGGTCTCCAGTTAGAACAACTGTGTTTTTCCTGTGTGTCAGTGTTGCCTCACACTGTAGGAGGTGCCCTCTTTTACCCGCTGTTACTGCTGACTGTAAACAGATGTAGCTCCTGTGTGTTGGTGCTAGAATTCAGAAATACTTCTCCATGGTATTTACTGACTGTTCACTGTGTCCTTCCAGTATGTAATTCTAACCATGGCCTTTACATATAAACAGTGAAGGCCATAGCTACAATTACATGACCTTCATACTATACAGTAAATGCTGTATGGTCAGATCAAGCTAATGACTCTGCTATTAAAAAGATGGTATTTTTGAGTGGAATACCTGTGTTGCAGCATGTAACGTGTCCTGACCTTAGTGTTAGTGTTGCTGCCTAGCTTTTCTTTGTTGATCCAACTTGCTGGTGGTATTGAAAAAGCCTTTGTCAGTGTTTCTGTACTCTCTAGGTTAATTCTGAGTTACATTTGCACTCTCCAGTGCTTCTGCCTGCATTATGATCGATACCACAGTCAGTTTAATGGATACCTTGTTCATTTTAACTACAGAATCACTAAATGTTCAGAGATTTTGAAACTTCTAACTTTTTCAACCTGGAATGTGAAACAGGAGCACAGGCTTGTCCTTTGAGAACATACAATGATCAGATCAGATTCAACCTTGGAATAAAAAGCACTTCTTGTACTTATCCTGAGACTGTCTGTCCTCTATAGGAAAGCATGCTTCTGAAGCAGATGGAGGCTTGCCCTCTTCTTCCTCAGAGGTATATCCAAGTCCTCCCCCTGACACAGAAGTGATTTATGATGATGTCCCATGTGAGAACATTCCCTCTCCTGATGCAGGTAGGTGAAAGGCTCTGGGCTCAATATGCACTATTCTGCACATTTTCCACATGACCTGTGAATGTAGAAAGTCAGGTAACATCCCTGACAGCGTATGAGTGATTGCCCAGTGCTGGCCCACACATGCACTTTCATCTGGTCCACATAAACCTGTGGAATCATGGCAGTAACCCCAGATCTTTCGGTTGGGCCATTTTTGGCCAGAGATAAAAAAAAGATGCATGTGGATGGTTTCATTTAGCTCAGATTCCAAACGACCGAAAACCTTAAATGTGGCTGTTTTTTGGCCCACAGTTGTTGTGATGGATTGTTTACGGGCAAGAATGACTTTAGTTAACAGACATGTAAAGTGAAGCTAAAGTCTTTCATTCTTCCTTACCTGTCTTACAATTTCCAAACAGTTAACACAGATATTAGTGGAACAGTTTAAATAGACATTAAATATACAATCAATTTTCAAGCAGTTCAAGCAGGCAAAGGGTATAGATGTACGGTATTGTTTCTCATATTCAGAAAGGTAGAGTTCAAATATTTTTAAAAGGATGTGATTAGATTTAGATATTTTCACTGAAAATGTATTTAATCTAACAAACAATTTGATAATTTTGTAGGTCACCTCTAACCTTCTCAGGTTCTCCCACACCACCACATTGCTGTGCTTCCTCCACTGGCTTCCAGTAGCTGCACACATCACATTTAAAGCACTGATGCTTGCATACCTGTTTCTGAAATACTTAAACTTCAAGGCACTCTTGTACGCCCATTCTGATAAGGGCATGTGCCAAAAGCCATAAATGTAAATGTAAATTATCTGTGCAGTGAATGCAGCCTGGAGTGTGACTGCTATGAGAATATTTTCAAGTGCATTCCTGAAAGGCAGTCTACTTTTTGAAGTACAGATGTACTAACTGACAACCAAGACACAACCTACTAACTTAAGCATTACCTTAGACTTTGATACTAACCACCTAGTCGGTATGGTGTCCATGATGCATGGCCATGCATCCCAGCTAACAATATTTGTTCTGATACGATTTTACATGACATCTATGAAAATTATTAAACACTGCTGCAAGTTCAAGTTTATTTGTCATATGTACAGAAGTCAGTAACCGTTTGTACAATGAAATGCTTAGGTGAGGCTCAGGCAAACTACAGCAATATACTTGAACAACAACAACAAAAAAAAGAGCAAAAGTAAAAAGAAAAAACTTGAGTAAGTTGAGTAAGTTGCCCATGGAGAACTTAAAGGATCCTTACCGGACTTAAAGGCTAAAATCCATGGCTCATTTTTATACACTGATCAAGCATAACATTATGACCACTTGCCTAATATTTTGTTGGTCCCCCTTTTGCTACCAAAACAGCCCTGACCCATCATGCACTGTGTGTTCTGACACCTTTTCTATCAGAACCAGCATTAACTTCCTTAACCTTGGCCACCTATGACTCTGTCGCCGGTTCACCACTGTTCCTTCCTTGGACCACTTTTGATAGATACTGACCACTGCAGACCGGGAACACCCCACAAGAGCTGCAGTTCTGGAGACGCTCTGGTCCAGTCATCTAGCCATCACAATTTGGCCCTTGTCAAACTCAAATCTTTACGCTTGTCCATTTTTCCTGCTTCTAACACATCAACTTTGAGGACGAAATGTTGACTTGCTGCCTAATATATCCCACCCACTAACAGGTGCCATGATGAGGAGATAATCAGTGTTATTCACCTCACCTCACAGTGCTCATAATGTTATGCCTGATCGGTGTAGGTATATGTCTGTATAAATGTAAATATTAACATATTGAGGTAGTTAAAAAAACAGATGCTCATTGTAAATGAAAGGTGTACAAAATATACGGAGTGTGCAAGTGAAGTGCAAATAGTACTGATAATTGTGCAATACCAACAAAATTGTACTGATGATTGTGTAGTCTCAGTGTGTTAGCAGATATAACCATTTTGAAAACATTATGAAACATTCTGACCACATTATTTGTTAGCAGGGATATTGTATATGGTGTATCTATACAGTTTGCCTGACCTCTGTGTTTCTTGTTTTGTGTGCAGGTGATGATATGATCTACGAGGACGTGCAGAGGCCTGAGGTATCGGCAGAGAAGATGGATAACGGCTGGAGCTCCAGTGAGTTTGAGAGCTATGACGAGCAGTCGGACACAGAGACCTGCTTAGCGAAGCCTCGGACACGCAGCAAGGTGAGAATCTTATCTCATCTCTGAGGTCAAAGCAGGGTGCACTACAGGGGATTTTAGCAGCTGAACATCTTTCTTACCTTCTGGGTTTTTTTTCTTTAATTAATTTCCATTTTCATTTAATTTGACCATGATCAAGAATGGATCCTGATCATTTCTGCACATTGTCACAAGGTGGCAATAGATCCATACAGTCATTTAGATACATTACTATATCCACTCTGGTCTTGTGCTACTTAAAAACATTGCAGAACTCACAAACTACTAACTTCTAACAGCCACAGCAGTTGAGTGGAGAGGAAGGTTAATTCACTGCATCAGTGGATTTTTTTTCCGCTCAGCACTCTTTTTCAGTTCTCTTTCCTTCCTGGGCTTCCCCATGTTCCTCTCCTGCTGTTGTTCGCTTTAGTCTTTCCTCTGTTGCCAATGCTGTGTGTTTGCACTGCTGTGCTTTATGCATGATCTCAGCTGAAAACAGGTACAGAAACCTTCGTCTAACCTAATCGGTGAACCATTGTAAGTCTCCTTGCAATGGATACTAAATATATGCATGCTTGTGTAGTTATTTCTGCAGCTTGTATGTGTTATTTATGTTGATCACAAGTGTATCTAAATCATAGCCACTCTCAGGCCTTTTTCTTTTGATTGTTCTTGAATGTGTCACCGTCTGCCCTGTCTGGCTTTCTGTCTGTTTCCTCATTCTCTCCTCTCTTTGTGTGTTTCTCTCTGTCTCTCTCTACACATTGATCTAAACACTATGCCTACTGATCATGGGCATGTGGATATGCCGATGACCTTAGATTTCTCCTGATGTACGCCGCATAAAGGAGCATTGTGCCCGGACCAAACGTGAACTGGCCATGCGATTAGGGGCACGAGACGTCAGCCAGATCAAACAGGCCATCAAGGTATATCTTCCCAGTAGCACTGCACCTGCTGTGTCATTCATCATTCAACCTAGTCAAATATATGGTTTATGATGCAGGTTATAACTTGTGTGTTCTTATGTACTTATATAAGTAATTTAACCAAATTCAGCCATCTTTCCTTGTTCCATCTTGCACAATGCAAAAAAAAAATGATGTTTTGCTTCCCAGTGAAAATGAAACTGTGTAAATGCCGCCAAGCTCACAGCAAATGAACCATGAGGGACCATCAGAAAGTGACTTTGCCCTGGTGCTGTACACACTCTTCTCTGTGCAGGATCAGCTTTTTTTCTTCCTCTGAGTGGTAGATGTCCATTTCAGTACTCCTCTTATCTCTCACAGGTCCAACAGCTCATGAAGGCCGCCCGGAATGGCACTAAAGATGGACTGGAAAAGACTAAAATAGCCATGATGCGCAAAGTGTCCTTCCTGAATAAGAAAGAAAACACAGGTTTGTATTCTTTTTTATTTTTAATTGAAAGCTGGAACATAATTTCTTGTGAGCTGCACCACAATTAGTCCATGTTGATTAAGTGGCAGTACGACAGGATTAACAAGGTGTTTGTGTGAATATGAAACAATGCAGATGAGACAGAAGATGACTCTGGTTACCTAGATGTGACAGTTTCTGAAGTGAAACATCCACCACCGCAACTTTCTCCTATGCCAGAGGGTCTCACTAGCCAACAGGTTGGTGCGTGTGTGTGTGTGTGTGTGTGTGAGCAGTGTAATTTGTAGTCATTTAGTTAAACTCAACTTTTTTTCCAGACTGTAAGACGTCACATTCTTGGCTCTATTATCCAGAGTGAGATAAGCTACTTGGATTCCCTCCGAAGGATTCTGAAAGTAGGTCACTGATTAGCAATGTAATCATGTAATTATTGAAAATACTATCTCTATATATTTCATCCTCGCAGTACATATCCTCACACATACAGCAAATGAGTATTAAATTCATCGCTCTCGGATTCATCTTGTTCATTCTGATTCAATCCCAGGATTACCAAAAGCCTTTACTGGAGGCTGAGCCACGTATCCTGAGCACTAGAAAGATCCAGCCCATATTCTACCGGGTGAAAGAGATCCTGCAATGCCATGCCATGTTCCAGATCGCCCTGGCCTCCCGTGTGGCCGAATGGGACCAAGTAGAGACCATTGGGGATCTGTTTGTGGCCTCTGTAAGTCTCGAGATTTTCCGCCGAATGACTAAACGGCTTCAAATTCTGTTTTATCTACTTAACTTGAATGATACTTAATAATTTAGTTTCTATTCCTGGCTTGAAATGACGTCATATATTAAGTAATAGGAAACATCTGAGCAGAAGTATTGTCACGTGCACTGTTTTTAGCAGGATTTACAAAACTATATTAACAGTACATACTTTCTGGAATTAACACATGTTAATGAAAGGGCTGTCCTAAGATGTTATTTGCCATAAACAAACAAATAAAAAGGCAATTCAGGAAGTGTGATCTAACTGAAAATGTGGTATGGATATACAGTTAGCTCAAGATTGTTTAGCTGGGTATTAAAATCTGCTTTAACTCCGAAAGGTTTCTTGTGGCTAGCTTTGATCTGACTTTGTGCTGTTTCCACCATGTGTCTGCTTTTTTCGTATGGAAAAAAAACCCAGAGAAATCTTGTACTCAGCATTTCTATTTAAACAGTACTCATTTCCTGTGCAGTACTAAAGCTGTGAGCAGCAGCTGTGCTTATTTTTAACATGTTATGCAAAAAGATTCAAGCTTTTGTAATAAATCAGGTTTGCAACAGCAACCTCAGCTAAAATGTGATTGCTGAAAGCTCTTTTTAGGTGTGTGTGTGTGTCTACGTATGTGTATGTGGGTTTTCATAAACCCCTGTATCCCTTTCAGTTTTCAAAATCAATGGTTCTGGATGTCTACAGTGATTATGTCAACAACTTTACAAATGCAATGGCTCTCATCAAGAAAGCCTGCGTGTCCAAGCCTGCGTTTCTGGAATTTCTTAAAGTAAGTTATTTACTTATTTATTTAAAGCCTACGTACAAGTAGCTTCTTGCTGCTGCTCTTTGATATGTACTACTTTCTGTGATTGTGAGCTGCATTTTAATTGAAATATAACAAGAGGCGCTGTTGTATCTGACCTGCTCACATCTTACTTTGAATCTTAGAAAAGGCAGGCTGTCAGCACAGACAGGATCACCCTTTATGGCCTAATGGTGAAGCCAATCCAACGTTTCCCTCAGTTTATACTTCTCTTACAGGTCAGCACTTCTTCACACAAACACACACACACACACACACACATGCTCTTGAAAATTCATTTAACTGTATCTAAAAGGCGTAAGAACTATGTTTTAGATACAGTTAAATGAATCTGGTATTCTCACTTTACATCTAAACGGAAATGACACCAGAGAAAGTGAAATAGAGAAGGAGATCCCACAACATTCTAAAACACAGACACACAATCTACACAGTGGATGGCATCATGTCATAAGACGTTATCTAACTGACTGCTACTTCATAATTACCTTTCTTATATCAGTATATAATAGGACTTAAAATTATATCTAATGAGCTGTCATCTTTACCTTTTAATACCATGGCTGTATGTAGTACAGCATCACCAGACAGCCCAGCACTATTCCTACTGTATGTATTTTAAGATTATTCATTATGGTGAAATCAGACAAGTGCTTCCTTTTGGCATATGAAGTAAGAGGGAATTAAATGGAAACCAGATTTCACAATTCAAAAATTCAGTTTCACAGTTTTATACTGATACAAGTATAGTATCCGAATGTGTGAGAGTGAATCATTCATATTATAGAACGATTCACAGCCACTGAGTAAAATTAGAATGAATAATGAATTTATATACTGAGACCACACGTTTAGCTCATGAACACAAATGAATATATAGAGACTGTGTATGAAATTTCTCACGATTTATTTTATGCACGCCAAATACTTACCTTGTGTAATTGTACAATAAAATGAATGTACAGTGATGAAGGCTGCACAATGTCCACTACCTCAGCCTGATATTGCACAGCATATATTGCACCTGATTTTTAAAACATCTGCATTTTATTCAAAATATATTTACATAGTTTCTGCCACAGAGTTTTATATTCCTTATATTTATATTTCATTATTTTCTGTATATAATTTCTTTCTTTTGCCACTTGTATGGTAGTATATTCTGGTATTTATTTATTTATTTATTTATTTATTTATTTATTTATTTATTTATTTATTTATTTATTTATTTATTTATGATTATGTGACCACTAAACATTTGAATTTAATGAATGAAATGAACGCCACAGGAATCTTAGCATGGAGATGATTGTTAGTATAACTCTTCAATCATGAAATGAGGCAAAAATACTGAAGTCTCAGTTGTTTTGATATAGATATACCATTAGCCTCTGTCACATAAAGTCTCAAAGCAAAAGGTTCTCATAAGTCAGGGACCCAAATTACACAAAATCTGTGGCTTATTTGTGGCCTAGTAATATTATAAGAAATAACATACATATATTAGCTTTTATTTTTAATCTTAATTAAATAGCACATTCTTTAAGCTGTGTTTGTACTGTAGTATTTTTACCTGAAGGTTAGCATGAACTTGCTCAAAAACAAAATTGTCTTCTTCCATATACATGAGCACACAGATTGCTAGTCTTGCTCTAATTGGTAGGGGAGAGAGCAGCACCATCCTTCCCTCCCAGAAAGCATGGCTAATCACATGCTTTGGGATACTTGGATGCGGCCACACATGGATGTTGCATCAAACTCATGAATGTGCTCCTGACAACAGGAAAAATGCTTTCGTGTTGCATCATTTGAAAGCTTGTTTATAACCTAATGGACCAGCGTTGTATAATTGCCCATGGTTTCACAAAAAAAAAAAAAAAAAAAATATATATATATATATATTTCCCTATATTTCTGCACTGCCACTTTAATTCCACTCAAGTCTACTGCAATATCTACAATATTTCACCCAACTGCACTACCACATAACACTCTTACAATCTATTCTTTTTATATATTTATTGTTCATTTAGAGCTTATTTAAAAGAAGGCCTGAGAATTAGAAAATTAGGCTAAAGACAGTTCTCTAGCACTGCTGCTGAACAGATTATTCATTACAGCAAGTAGCGGATTAATTCCTTGCTTCACTGACCATCACTTTTTTTTTTGCTGTAGCACATTCATTACTAGTTCTGGATTTGGTCAAAATATGTTCTATTTAATATGCTTGAAACTATTTTCGTATGTATGCAGTGGGTGTGGGTAAAAAAAAAAAGCACATAATGATATTTCAGGACATAACATCTCAATATGTAAATAACTTAATACTGAATATGTTAAAACACCCAACATAATACCCAATATGTATCATGATGCATTGACTTCTGAATCATCGTGCTGCATTTAAATAATTAGTTTTAGATTGCATGCTTATTTAACGTGTACAAAACTAAACAAACACTGAAAAGATTTTTTCAGTAAAAACATTTTACAGTTTGAGATTTGAGTGCCTGAATATAAAAAAAATGAGGGACAGTGAAAGTGAAAATATGTTTTTTAATCTTGTGTTGCATACAGAACTGAAAGTTCAGTACTTTTCCAATACTACAACATGGCAAACAATCTGTTCTAAGGTTAATAAAAATGTTATAAAAATGTTAATAAAAATGTTAACAGAGAATTAATCTGTCACTTAGCCCACTTTTCTAATAATCTAGTCATCTTTCAAATAAACTTAATAACACATTAGATAGATAGATAGATAGATAGATAGATAGATAGATAGATAGATAGATAGATAGATAGATAGATAGATAGATAGATAGATAGATAGATAGATAGATAGATAGATAGATAGATAGATGGGTGGGTAGATAGATAGATAGATAGATAGATAGATAGATAGATAGGTAGATAGGTAGATAGGCTGTATCAGATGTCTTTAACAGTAAATTATGTGTGTGTTGGTCCAGGACATGCTGAAGAATACTCCGTCTGGTCACCAGGATCGGCTGCCTCTGCAGCTGGCTCTGACTGAGCTGGAGACCTTAGCCGAGAAGCTGAATGAACAGAAGCGTCTAGCAGAGCAACTCTCTGAGATCCAGCAACTAACACGCAGCAACAGCGATCGTGCCCTTAGCAAGGTCACACACACCAAAACACACTCCCATTTCTCCACTAGGCACATGTCACTGTTGCTCGGCAACTCACTCTCAGTCCTGTTACTTCTACTCCATTTAGCAGATGCAGAGATTAAGATAAGATGATTTGTTGTTATGTTTTTTAAAAATAAAATGCCAGGGTGACGCATTTTAAAACAAAATGTATGAGTAACAGTGACATTAAACTTTGTTCCTGATTTCTATTCATTTCGAATGCAATGGAGGCTGTTTTTTAACCAGCATTGCAGATATTTGACTCTTGCTGGGAACTGTCATGACTGATGATCTGGGTCATGCACTGCTGCATTTTGGGCTCTTACATCTGTCACTGGCCTGTAAATGAAGCTTTTTATGATGATTCTCACTAGAGGGTGCTCCGGTATCTGCCATCAGCCTCACAGTGGAAAGGGAAAAAACATTTCCACCCAGCCTTCTGATGTGACTGATCTAAAGTTAAATAGTTTTGTAAATCCCCTGAGGATACAGCAATTCATCTTCACCCGCTTTTTGAAGAAGTGTATAGAATAAAGAGGTGGCTTTTTTTTTTATATACATTACTGGAATCACAGAAAGAAAAGCCAGGGGTTTAGTGCAACACTCCAGTGTAAAAATGCTGTTAGAATTTATGTTAGGTTGTTAATTAATAATAGTGCTGTTATAGGAAAGTCACTTCATCAATAATAGTTTTGGGTGATGGAACCTGGAGAGCCGCTACCACCCTATTCCTATTAATAAGTACAGTATGTTTTAGTTTTTGTTCTCTAAACAGCCTCCATTTTAATCTCTCTTTTGAAGTAAAACACAGCATATGATGTTTAGAAAAAAATGTAAAGTGCAAAGCCCTTTCTTTTTAGAGACTCTCCCTGGCTATAACTAGAGGCTCCTTTTTATAAACGTTAAATGAACATCTCCTCACAGAGAGTTTTTGACATCGATAACTAAATGGTTTCTTTGTTAATTGAAAATTTTGCTGTGAAATTATTCTGTCAGAATGAATGTCAATATACTGTAGCCCTTGTGAGTTGTAGATGTTATACAAAATTTATCAACACGTCATGACCATTCAGGTTTGAGAATTTAATATGTGTCTCCACAGCAGCTGAACTCAGATCAGAAACAGCTGATTCTGTGTGAAACCCTGATCGAGACAGTGTATGGGGACAAGGGGCAGGTTCTCAAGTCCAAAGAACGCAAGGTCTTCCTCCTCAACGACCTACTGATCTGCGCAAACATCAATCTCAAGTAAGTCAGGTTCACGGTTTGCTTTCTATCTGTGCACTGAACAAATCCTGTATCTTTTCGGGTTCTTAAAGCGTTGTGGTTTGTCATTTATTTTCCATTTAATGATGGTCTAGATTCACTGAAAGGGGCATTGATTACTACATTTATGAAACAAGGTAACATTTTCAAGTCTACTACATTAGAAATGAAGTAATAATTTTGTAGTGTTCCAACATAGTCGATTCACTGCACAACGTGTGCTACTCACCTGCAAATATCTAACTTCAATGAGGATCACACATGATGGAAAATCACCTGGGAATTCCAGAGAAATTTCTTTCGATTACACCCCCCACAAGCTCCCCACACCTCCTACCACACAGAGACCATGCACCTCTCACCCAGATCAACTCATCACAACAGTTCATTTCACCGACTGTGATTCTTCTCTCTGATCATGTACTTCACCGAGCTTTATTCTGTCATGCTCATTAATTATATTATGATCTTGTCTTCATTAAGGGGGCTTCCGGATATCAGCAGCCTGGTTCCTGCTGGCCCAAAGTACATGGTGAAATGGACAGCTCCTCTGCAGCAGGTTCAGGTGGTAGAGGTGGGTCAGGAGAACTCACAGAACAACGACAGCGTTTACCAGCCAAGCGGGAACAAACGCCTCATCTCTGCCAACTCACAAGGTCAGAATGGTTTCTTGGATAATACCAAAGTGAGACGGGATTGAATACCAATAACCTGACAGTGTAGAATCTTGGTACTGAAAATAATCTTTTTGAATACCCTTTTATAGCATGTACATTTTTGTTTCTTCATTTCGAAATTTTTAAGGGTAGATTAATTAGCATATGGAATCAGTATTTTAAATGGGGGGAGTTCATTTGGCTTGCTTTAGCTTTTGCTTTGCAGCTGACAGTGACAATCTTTTGACAAGCAACAATACAGGTGAGACAGTTTTGTAGTTTGCTCACTCTTGTACTCACCTTTGAAACAGCTGTCCATGCTGCATCACAGGGCAGCATAACACAGTCTACGGAGTGTTTTTATTTTATTTGCATAGCACTTGAAGCACAATGAGCATTGAAAGCAACTGTACAGAAATCCGGATATAGATTTAGATTTAGATCCCTAATGTGCAAGGTAACCGTGTCAAAGTAAAACTAAGATTACACAAGGAGGAAACCTTGAGAGGAACCTGACTCAAAAGAAAACCCAGGCTATTCTAGGTGACCTCAGGCAGTGCAATTATGAGTCATTACTTTTCCACAATTGTATACTATACAAGTCAAACAGGCTTTTTTAAATTTAATTAGTTATCCACTAAATAATGAACAATGGCCAATAACTGTGTTACCATCAACAGCAAATTTTAAGATATCGATTTGTGGCCATCCTCAACAGCAGCAAATCAGGCAGGTCCAGAAAACAGAAGGAGTCAAGATTGCTGCCATATTATCTTACTGCAGGAGTAATGTAAAGCAGAGAGAAAGAGAGAGACAAGAGAATAGAGAAAGAGAAAGTACAGATAACTAATTATGCAAAGTGCAAGCAGGTACTCCGAAGGGACTAGCTATGACAGTGTAATTAAAAGGAAGAGCCAGAAGGTAACGCAGGCAAGGGTGAGGGTGTCCCGGGACATAAAGCAGCCCACAACTCCACTGTCAACAAATCAGAGTGAACCTGTGAGAGTGGGAGCTTCTAAACATCCCAGTTTACTAAAACTCTGTATGCCCATGAACCCCCTTGATACCTAAGAGAAATGCTATTAACAAAAATCTTCACTAAACAAATAGGTTTTTGTTTAGTCAAAAACAAACTACCGAGACTTAAAGACTAAAACTGGAGCAGAGTCCTGACTACTAATCAGAAGGCTTTGTAAGAAAAGCTCTGTCCATGCTGTAGTCTTTATTATTTT
This sequence comes from Hemibagrus wyckioides, assembly GCF_019097595.1. Classification (NCBI taxonomy): domain Eukaryota; kingdom Metazoa; phylum Chordata; class Actinopteri; order Siluriformes; family Bagridae; genus Hemibagrus; species Hemibagrus wyckioides. The sequence goes on from NC_080724.1 coordinate 13,846,929, forward strand.
AGGCACTAACAAAGAGCCTGCACCTTTTGTCCAAAAAATACACTGTGTGAAGTTTATATGCATATATAAGTGCATAGATTCCCACAATTGGCTATTTACACTGTGACTGACAGAGGAAAGAGGGTATGGCATCTATCCCAACCAAACAGCATGGCAAGTTTAGTTCTCATGGAGTCCTAGCCATAGATGGCTGCGGGATCTAAACAATATATTTTTGGATGAAAAACAGATAAATACAGCTCTGGAAAAAAAAATAAGAGACCATTGCCCAATCTCCAGATTTGAACCCTATTGAAAACCTCTGGAATGTCATCAAGAGGAAGATGGATGGTCACAAACCATCAAGCAAAGCTGCGCTGTTTGCTTTTGTTATTTAATGTTATTTGTATGGTCTTTAAGAAACAGCCACATCCTAGTTATTTAACACTGAATCTCACCCTTTCATTACCTCCAACTATTCAGATTACAGCTTTCCCACATGACAGGCTAGCAAGCCTCAATAAATATATATTGCTACTCAAATGATCCTCCTTTTTTTTATTTATTTTGTTTGGAGAAATAAAAAATACAGAGCATATTTTTTCTCAGAGTGAGCACACATACCCAATCTCAGTGGGCAGCAATGGCCATAATGATGTAATGTCCTTGAAACTTAAAAAATTACTTTTCAATGAGCCACATTCATGTAACTAGATTTTGTTTTTCATAGTGCTTTTTACCTTTCATCAATTAAAGAAAAAAAATACTATGCTGGTGGAACATGTTGTTGACTACACTGTAGGTTCTCAATCATCAGGATGCGTACATATTAGACCTTGGTTTTTTTGTGCTGGCTACAGAATCAGTTGAATCGGTGAGATCTTTTTTGAAAATGCTATATATTTCCAGGCTTTATTGCACAGCATAATTCTGTTTATTTATTTTTACAGAATTGTAAATGCAATACATTTTACATTTTAGGCAGGAGTGTGAATGATAAAGATTCTGTGTGTTGATATAAATACTGCTGGATCTTGGTGGGCTAGTGGATCTTTTGTTTCTTTTATTTAACTTTTTTAGTTGAAGTTTATTTGATAGTAAAAGCTGCAGTTTAGTTATTCATATTTTAGTGAGAGTTTATTCAATATTAAAGCTTGACAAAATAGTGCAAGCTAGTTCAGGTGTCTTAATGGTTAAGCCTTAAGCTACATATCAGAATGTTGTCAATTCAGATCTTAGTGCTTCCGAGCTTCCGAGTCCTTAAGTAGTTATATCCTGCCTCATTGCACAGCACCATATCTCCATATCTTGATATACACTTACCACCTGCTTTATTAGGTTCACCTGCACCTTCATGCAGTTATCTAATCAGCCATCCTTGTGGCAGCAGCACAGTGAATAAAATCACAGACACAGGTCAAGATCTTCGGTTAATGTTTGCATCAGAATTCAGAAAAAAATGTGATCTCTGTGACTTTAACTGTGGTATAGTTGTTGGTACCAAATGGGCTGGTTTGAGTATTTCAGAAACTGCAGATGTCCTGGGATTTTTCACACATAACAGTCTCTAGGGCAGGGGTGTCCAATCTTATCCGCAAAGGGCCGGTGTGGGTGCAGGTTTTCATTCCAACTGAGCAGAAGCCACACCTGAGTCTACTGAAAGCCAAGATCAGTTGATTAGCCAGTTGGAATCAGGTGTAGCTTCTGCTTGGTTGGAATGAAAGCCTGCACCCACACCGGCCCTTTCTGGATAAGATTGGACACCCCTGCTCCAGGGTTTACACAGAATGGTATGAAACACAAAAACATTCAGCATGCAGAGGGTCTGCAGGCTGAAACATCCTGCTGATAGCCTCAGATTCCTGTTGCCCATCCACCACAAGTTTCAATGTTTTGTGCATGCTGAGATGCTTTTCCACTCACCAACAGTTGTAGAGTGATTGTCTCAGGTACTATATCCTTCCTGTCACCTGGCCATTTTCCTCTGACCTCTCTTATCAACAAAGTCATTCAACCCTCAGAACTGATGCTCTCAAGATTATTTTCGTTTTTTCACACCATTTTGTGTGAACCCTAATGACTGCTGTGTGTGAAAAACCCAGGAGATCAGCAGTTTCTGAAATACTCAAACCATGTGAATCTTTGGCCAGATCCATGTTGTTAGAAATGTTAGGGACCCTCTACTCCAATACTCTAGTCTATAATAACCAATGCTGCAATAGGATTAGAACATAATCTGCTCTTTATGTAGTGATGACGAAGTGAAGGGTAAAATATTGTTTGTTTTAGGCAAGCTGTTTCTGGGGCCACCCAAACTGTACCAAGAACTGCAGGAGCTCCAGCATGACCTCTCAGTAGTGGAGGAGGTCACACTCCTAGTGGGTACACTGCAGGGATCCTATCAGGTATGTCAACATATGCAATATTTAAAAAATAAAAATAAAAAAATAGTAATTCTTTGTTTACTGTGTATCTAGAGATTAGTTAAATTATATGTTACTAGCATCTCCTGTGTGTGTGTGTGTGTGTGTGTGTCTGTATGTGCAGAATCTTAACACAACGGTGGGGCAGGACTGGTGCCTGGCTCTGCAGAGGCTCATCCGCATCAAAGAGAGCGAGATCCAGTGTGCCAACAAGTGCCGCTTGCGGCTAATGGTGCCCGGCAAGCCTGACAAGTGAGTAGTGAAGAGAACTGGAACAGGCTGGCAAATTGCCTTAGAATGTGGGCAGGCTTGCCCTAGGCCACACATTCATTCTGTTAATCGATTTAAAGCGCTTTTCAGTTATTGGGAATGATTACCAGAGGGTTTCTGCTTTGTGGATTTGTTCTGGAGCAGCAGCTGCTCTCTATGTTGCCTTCTCATACAGCCAAATGTACTGGGCTGAGCTTAGCTTTGGCAACAGGACTTTGTTGGGAACAGATTTTAGAACAGCTGGTTATTAATCACCGATGTGCCATTGCAAAATGTGATGGTTTAAGCAGTAATACTTATTTCTTGTGCTGTTCTCTCTGAGAGTGTTAGTAATGTCTTTGTATCAAAGCGCCTTTATAAATGCTGTAACAAATAATCACTGGAGCTTAGAGCTCTAGAAATCTGTCTGTTTTATTGACAGCTTGTGTTGAATTCCTTGTGGAATTTGTGTCTGTTTGCACATGTTTTTGCAGGTCTGGGCGTCCAGTCAGTTTCACAGTGGTTTTCAACACTCCCAGCCCAATCAGTAAAATCTCATGGGTCAATCGCCTGCATCTTGCTAAAGTCGCTCAAAGTAAGTAGATCAGAAAGATGTCTATACATTCATCCCCTGGATTTACAATTTTCTGTCAGTCTTAGAGGATGTGCAGTAACTCTTGCTGTGTGTATAGGGGAAGAGAACTTGCCTGGTTGGGTGTGTGCAGAGGATGATGAGAAAACTAAGCCACCGTTCTGGTGTCCACTCCTGGCATGCCGTGTGCCCGTGTTCTCTCCAAAAGCTCAAGATCTGAAGGTGAGAGCCAACATGGAATTCTTTAAAATGCCTATGCTTCACGTGGTAGCTGAATGTACAAAAGAAAACAGAAATATCATTTAAACAGTCAAGGGCTGTATAGTCTAAGATAGTACACATAGTAGATATCTAATGTCAGTGGGTCAAAAAATGCTACACTTCACCCCTCTCCTGTCTTCCCTGCTCTGTCTGGGGATCAGTCCTCAGTCTGGTGATTATACCTGAAACATAACGTTTTTTTTTTTCCTTTAAAAAAACAATAAAAATCTAGCATGACAGTTTAGCAATAAGAAAAATGACCTCAAGCTCCCTTTAATCTCTAAAGGGAAAAAATAAAGTTAATTTTAAAAAAAATGGTGAAATATCTAGAATTTTCTAGTGAAGTGAATGGGACTCAGGTTTCCTATAATCTGCATAATGGGATCATGAATCCACACTCCATCTCACAAAAACCAACCATGTGACACAGCCCCAGAAGTACTTAGGGGCTCTTGGGTTTCACCGGTCCTCTCTGACACTGCTATCTGGCTAAATGTGAAGATTTTGCTTTTGGTAATTAGTTCCTGAAGGACTATTTAAAAAACAAACAAACAAACAAACAAAAAAAAAAAAACCAACCAAATGAAAAAATTGTTTTTTACCCACAACCAAAGCTTTAGTTATTTTAGTAAATGTAGAAAAAATGTTTTAAATGAAGAAATATGCATTGTCTCTGACTAAGATGGAGGATCTTAGTCAGAAACAATGCATATTTCTTCATTTAAAACGTAAAATCTGTGGAAAAAATACTTTTTGTAGACTTTACAGGGATCATTCCCTTAATTAATAACTTATTCATGTATTTAATATTGCCCTCGAATGAAATTCTGTAGCCTTGTGGTGTATTTTCAATGTCCAGAACATTTTCAGTATGACATATTGTGGCTACATCAAACTGTCAGCCAGTGACTTGCCTGAGTCCATACTTACTCAAGTTAAAGGTCATAATTGAGCGTAACTCAGCCTGCATGTGCAAATCTCACACGACTTAAGTCTGTAATAACATATGAGGTCTGAATACAGATGTGCACAATTTGGTTACTAACTCCTCACTACTCACACACACACACACACACTTGTTGCTCAGCTAGGAATTCAGCCCCCAGCACTTAAATCACATTACTATAGCTCTAAAAATGTTTTCATTTTATTTTCTTCTCTTGACATTTTACTTACATTCTCATATTATGCCCATTCTAATAGCTCTGAAAAACACTTAATGGAATCCTTCAGTGTATTTCAACATAACCTGTTTACTGTATCTATCCGAACTCTGATTCAACATAATGGAAATATTGAAAGGTTTTGTGATGAAGTGTTTACCCCAAAAATCTTCAGTGAGGTACAAATTCTTTCCAAGTACGAAACTTTCGCTAAGGAATTCACGAAGGTGATTTAACCAACGAAACAATACGAAACAAACATCTTTTGTGAACATTTATTGACTGCTATAACAACTGACTTCCATTATAGGCGCGATTCAAGACAATGGATTTTTGGTCTTTTCCCAAAATAGTCAGTTTGTGTCTGTGGTAATTGCACTACAAATGCAGTAGATAGCGATTAAGAAAGCAATTAGGTTAGTGATTTCTTTTTAACAAAGCCCGGGTATGTGTATAGTTTAGTGACACTGCCAAAAGTAGTTGGACTGAAAATACACTGTGAATACGGTTTTGGTGATTTCAGGTTAAATTTGTGCCAATGGGTGTTATACAGAAGGGAAATTAATAAGACATGCATACCGAGGTACAATTGGTATGCCCTGACAGTCTTTTGTGTGTAGCAGCCTGTAATTTATAGTTTATTTCACCTTGGCCAAACTCCCCCGATGTCTTGTTCTCCAGGCTTGGCAGCTCTGCATGGAGAATTAGGGAATGTTACAAGCCCAACGATCAAACCGAAAACAAATAATGAAGAATACTATTACTGGCTGCCAAAAATATAAAAATCTGTAACCTGTAAGCCATTACAGGTTGCAAGTCATCCATTGATAGAGTGGATCAAAAGGAATTGAATTTGATGAATTCATCCCTGATTGTAAAACTTCACTATGATCTGAACCTGAAGCAGTTCATGAGACGAGACACAAACAAATAAGTGGGTGTTTATCCAGCCGCTGGCGAAGAAAAAATGAACATGGCTGTGTCTTCACCACTGTAACATAACCTCTACCCCCACTTCCGAGTAAAGCAATCATGATGCAGTGGAGTAGAAAGCTAAAGTAGGTTAGAGGAAAAGGGGGGCTCTTCTCATTGACAGGTAATTCAATGTTCTTAGCTCCCTTGTTCTAGCTTTTGGGTTTGCACAGAAGTAAATCTAATCACAAAAGGGGAAAAAACTGCTAGTAAGACTTCAGACTGACTGGAAGTGGCATATTCCAGCATTTCATCATAATCAGATGGAAAGTGAGATTGCCCACATTCAAGCTCCAATATAAATAGTTCTAACTGGCTAATTAATGCACATGTTAAATAATCCCGCCTGACATTTTCATAGAAAGGAGAACAGAAAGAGCAAAAAAGAACAGGCCCCGAAGATAATTCTAGATTAATGCAGCTCCTGCTGAGCTAATTCAGATGGAAAGGAGCCTGTATGTTGGCTGTTGTGCCGTATATCAGAAAACGACATTGCACACTCAGCAGGGTCCGGTATACACACAGTACACACACTCACATAACAACATGCATCCACTTCACACAAGCGGTGGAACAGATCATCTATATTTCTTTTCCTACAGACAATGAAGCTGAATCTATTTTTAATCGCATTTTAATATACCACAAACATTGGGCTGTCTCACATCAGACTACACAGATGTTCGACTGCTGTGCCACTGCTATTGTTTACTTCATTTTTACTATGTTTAGATATTGTGTTAATTAAAATCAGCCTAGTGGTAGCAGGGATTTTTCCTTATTACACATACACAAGTGGTACATGCAAGAAACGTGAATTTATGACATGTACTCTGCTCAATAAAGGGAACACTTAAATCATACATTGGATCTTGATTAACAACATATATTTAAGCTGAACATCTTTGCCTATATATATTGTGTTATCCGTTGAGACCAGTTTAATGTGACAGTGGTCAATAAAAATGTGGCAGCTCAGTAGTTAAGGTGTTGGACTACTGCTTGTGAGTTTGAATCCCCCGGTCCACCAAAAGCTGCCACTGCTGGCCACTTGAGCAAGGCTCTTAACTCTAAATTGCTCAGTTGTATAAAATGAGATAAAATGGATTTGTATATCTGCCAAATGGCAGAAATGTGAACGTAAAAACCCAAAATCACACTAAATATCTAAGTAAAAGAATTAAATTACAGGCTGAACAAACATGGATGTATTTCATCAAGGCAACTTATAATGTAAGTAGGGACAAGGACTCTAACAAAACACAAAGCTAAAGAGAAATCACTTAGGAAGGATAAGAAGAGAACAATTATCTTTGGCCACCACCTAAGAAACCATTCCCTGTTAGGGGGTTGTCTTGCTATTGCCTCTCCAACGAGCATGTTCTCACTTTCATTAGCACCAAAGCAATTGAAACTGGTTCACAATCACTTATACTTCCTAACTGGACTGATTGATATCCCTCAAGTTTAATTGACTGTGATGATTAAATGTTCCCTGCATCCGAGTTTAAATAATTTCTTCTCCTTCTAACTCATGCTGCTTCAAGCTCCTGCTGCCGTCGATGTCGCTTCGCAATTTCAGTAAAAACACTGGCATTATTCCATTGAAAACATTATTCCTTTTCACTTGAACTGAGAATACTGCATGCTGTGAGCTGTTGTTTGAGGAAAAGGGGCAGAATTGATCAGCTGCGGATGGGGCTGATTTATGTAAACAGAACAAACCAGTCAGATCTATTGCACATTTAAACTTTGCAAACTGCACAGCCCACCTTAATGATGCTCAGAAACGGGGACAACGTAAAAATGACATTCTTACTTTCCTTGGGTTTGTCTGTCATCTGATTCTTCTGCCTTTTATTAAATTTCAAAAGAAAAATCAAATCAATCTGTTCAATGCATCTTCAAAAACAACATTTCCCTGGAATCATTAGTCATATAGTTTTCATGTGAAGTAATACCCATCACTGTGCACACTGTATTTATCAAGCCAGTTTTATTGTTATTAGCATTCAGCTGGTTTGTATTATTGTAACAGCAAACATCTGAGAAAATACCAATAAAGCTGTTGTTATTTAGCGGTAGTAAGCTGTCAGTATGTGATTTCTTTTCTGAAACTTTCATGACTTTTCATACTTTCATAATTTGTTTCTACTTCAGTGCTTTCTTTCAGTGAAGCCGTACTTTAACCTTTGAGTATTTATTTCAATGAATGCCTCTGATAATGCTATGTAAATACATAACTGTGTTTTGATTTCACCTTCTGCTGTGATGCACTGATATAGAAAAGCCTGGGAATGTGTGTAATGATGTAAGTCTCCTCTTACTCCACAGCTCCAGATGGCCCTTCACAATCCAGTCCAGTGTGCTCTGTTGGGTTTCTCTGCAGCAAGCACCTCTCTGCCTCAGGGCTATCTTTGGGTGAGCATGTCTCCATTACACTGTCATCAGTAACAAACATCGTTAGTCATCAGGCTATTTATTTTAATAATCAGTACCATTTAAATGCTCCGACGTGTTCGGGCCATGAGCCAAATTAAACTTCAGCTAATTTATTGTCAACTCCTGTTAGACAAGTCTCTCCTTTAAAGACATTTATTTACATAATAACAAACCTCTGCAAAACCAATGTATTTTATTTTATGTCCACAATGGTATGATCTTGCTTTGTGGATCTGTCGTCTATGGATATAAGTTGTGGATTTAGGTCAATGCCTCTGTTGTACTTAGCATTTACAATTTATTTATTATTCTTTCTTTCATGAAAAGAAAAAAAGATTTCTCCTAAAATTATTTTTTTCCAGGAATGGTTTAAGGCTAAGACATACTTCCTCTGAGACCTTTAGACTGCTGTCTATCATGATCCTCCCATCTACAGATCTCATATGCATCACATCAGCTTTATTTCTTCCATCCAGTGAACATGGCCAGTTTTGCTCCACTGGCTACATTATAATGTCTGTCTACATTATAATCCCAGCTATGGACTATTGATTAGTCATGATTATTAATTTCCCAATTCAGACACATTTATCACCAGACAAATCATTCATTAATGTGAAGCACTAGATCAAACATTTCTCTTTACTACCTCGACCTCTGCTCCTGTCTCATTCCGTCATCTCTTACATTTTTCCCTCGGGTCTGCACAGGTGGCCAGTGGTGGAGATGAATCGTATGGACAGGTGGAGATCTTCTCCCTGAACAGACCCACTCCACGCTCAGTGAAGAGTTTCCTTCTGGCCTCCCCTGCGCTGAGCATTGAATATGTCACAGAGGCCCGCACTGAAGAAAATGAAGGACAAGTATCGGAAGGAGCTGCCAGAATTGGGAACACCATCTGTGTGGGGTTACAAGATGGCAAGTGAGTCCAACTCTGAAATTAAATGATGTGTGTGTCCTAATAAAATGTGTACGAAAATTGAAGCAGCTTTCTCGAAGAGGGCGTAAATGTGAAGATTGTGTGTGTGTGTGTGTTTAATTACAGTATCCTAGTTTATGGCAACGTGGATACTGCTGCCCAGTGCCTCCTGACCTTCCAAAACCCTGAAGGTTGTCCTGTTCTGTGCCTAACACACACAGACAAATTCCTCTTCGCTGGACTGACTAATGGCAAAGTTGCAGTTTATAGCAAAAAGATTCCAGGTAAGAACTTCCAAGATATATCTAAAGTGTAGGAATTGATGCCAAGAGAAAGAAAATAAAACATAACATTTCACAAGGAACAAAAACTCAAAAATCGGTGGATAGTCAGTATAAATGGAATACGGCATAACACATGCTGTGCAAATCTCTTTAATTATCCTAGTGTTTGGACATGTTTCCTCCACTGATTATTCAAACTAGCACCATATGGCTTGAATGATTTATTTGCCTTGAATTAAATTTCTCTGCATGCTCTGTACAACTGCTCGATTTTCAAACACAGTTTCAGTGCTTGGCACACTTCTTATGTACTTTCTTAAAATTACAGATGTGTGTAAAGTTTTGTACTAAAATAAGGCAGAAATGAAATGTAAATTTTATAAATTATAAAGCGTTTTAAACAGTGGACACAGAAATATTTAAATTCTGCAAAATAAATTTTCAATCTATAAATTTTCCTCTAATGAGTATGCCAGGGGCGATGGTGGTAAGATAAAAGTCCCTAAAACGTCATGAGGAAGAACCGTGAGATTTTTCAATGTATTAATATTCATTTTTAAGCAGTTCTCACTGCTGTAGGTATTGCGATATTATGAGTTCAATCATGCTTTTACACATCAGTTGTATGAACAAGAAATTGCTGTCGAGTACATTTCAGACAGAAATTGCCAAATGTTCCGGGTATTTTTACTCTGCTAGCAGAAATAGATCCGTTAAAAGCTACAGTCACTCTGTAGCATGGCTAACTATAGCTCACAATGATTTGCACATTCCCATTAAAAAAAAGGGCTTCCAGTAAAACTGGCTTCTCTTCTTCCCTTTCATCTTCATCTGACAAGCTTTCATATTTTAAGGCAAAAGCTCCAGTCCTGAAAAGGATGTTGTTTGCCATTTCTGCAATTCAGCACTAATTCTACAGTAGTAAGTAGTACAGTAGTGTGAACTAAGAGAGGAATTTTAAGTGGCGAACACAGAAAAGAGGAGCGATATACGCAACGAAATATATTTGAAATATTTCGGTATTTCAAGTGCTTGACCAATCAAATTAGAGTTATATTCCTGTTATAACTCTGCAGACTATCGTAAAGTGTCTTCAGATAATTCTACAGTGCATAGGTTTGTGTATAAATTTTTTTGTATGGAAAACTGAAGCAAAAACACCCTCCTGTGAGCGATTTACGAATGATTTCGTTCGTTTCGTTCCTCATATCATCACAGGGAGTTTTTCCTTGCCACCATCACCACAGTCTTGCTCATTAGGGATAAAATAGTAACTTTAATTTAAACTTTTATTTTTTCCTTCTCTGTTTCTATACTTCTGTAAAGCTGCTTTGAGACGCTGTCCACTGTTAAAAGTGCTGTATAAATACTGTAAATTGAATTGAGTTTGATAAATAAAGGCTAGAATTTCTGATGAATTTACAGGATATACCCATATTTTATTTTTAACCCAGTGGGGAATTTTTAACGTTATTTTTTGTCATATATTAAAGCTACAGCTTTATGTCATCTTTGGTGATCTGAACATTTGTCCTCAGGTTTATAGTCTGACTACTGAGACAACCAATTGTGCGGCATACAGAAATCTAATAAAATGACTTTTTGTGCTGCATTTATTCAAAATTGATCTAAAAGTGATATCTGCCATGTCTCACAGAAGCTCTGTGGGATCCAGATTCCAGCCGACTGCTTGTGATCGGATATGCTCCTGTGCTCAAACTCCTCAATATAGATGAGTGTGTGTGGGCTAGTTGTGCAAACCAAGTGGCTGTGATTGACGGCTGTAATCTCACCACACAGGTAAACACTGTCAACAATTAAACGAGCTACATGTTGGGGTAAAAAAGAAAAATAGAGAGATTAATCAGTTTTAAACACAAATATACTGGTAGACAGTGAAACCTGCTAAATGTGACATTTGTCTTGATGCCATCTTCGCTGAAATGAAAACAATGTTCAAAGACCTGCACCCTTCTCCGCACTCTCATCATCTAGGCAGTTCCTAGAGACCTTTTTTGACAGGTGTAAACAACAAGGCAAGATATCTGCCTCTGTAGATCAAAGTCTGTAAGTTCTTCTGTACTGGAGCAGAGTGGAATCGCCTCTGAAAATGAAGATTATAGATATATATTTTTTATGTATTTTGAGACACATCCTGCTCTCCCTCTATGAGCTACATTATAATAGCACATCCTAGGAAGTAGATAAAAGGTATCCTCTTGTAGAAGTCCAACAGCATGTTTGCATGCCAGCCTTTGATCACTTCTGACAGCTGAGCCATCCTCCGAAATTTGCCGCAAGCAACCCCCCACCCCCCCACCCCTTTTCTTGACGCTTAATCGCAGGAATATATTTGGCTCCAGCAGTTGGAAATTGAACTCAGCTGAAGATGAGAACCTCTCTGGGTATACACTATCGCTCAGAGGGTTCAGTACTAAAGCAGACATTAAAGCTATTCAAGATGTTTTATTCTGCGTCTTTTGGAACAACACGGAAGTATGAAATGTTAATATCTTGTAATTATACATTTATACCTCAGTCTTTCGCTGCCACGAAATTGCAAATGTAAAGCATTCAGATTCATTTTTGCTGTTGATTGTTGATGGACAGTTTTCTCAGTCATTATTTACACAATTCTGGCAGCTTTATGTAGCACAGTAATAGAATAATTAATTTATAGGCAAACATTTTTCCTTTTATTTTATTACATTTTATTTCATTTTTCAGTAGAAATGTAAATATTAAATAGCAAAAAAGTTGTGTATGTTTTTGTATGTATAAAGCCAGCAGATGAGATCTTAAAGTTTTTGCATACAGATTTTTTTGCTTTTCTATTCAGTAATGTTACTCCTCCGTGTTCTTTGTAGCATTTTACTGCCGCTCTTCTTTTGCTTCTAGCTGATAGTGTTTTTTTGCCGTATTTCTTCCTGTTCTTTCATGAAACTTTCTGTTTGCTTTCTCACCTTCCCCTTAAATCTGTGACTCTTGTTGCTGTCAGAGCTTTGACGCTCACCCAGACCCCATGGTGAGTGTGACGCACATGGTGCGAGCTGGTGGAGGAGTGTGGATGGCGTTTTCAGAGGGCTCGTCACTTCGGCTCTTCCACACTGAAACTCTGGAGCACCTACAAGAGATCAACATCTCAACACGTTCCACATATCTGAGCCCAGGCAAGTTCAGGACATCAGTGACATGTTACAGTATCTCTCTCTCTCTCTCTCTCTCTCTCTCTCTCTCACCCTTTTCTCTCTCTCTCAATGAGCAGGAAAACATTTGTGCCTCTGGGATTTGTTTTGAAAATGAATTTAAATGAATCGAATTTTGGAACAAAATTTGAAACAAATTCAGTTCAATCAAATAAAATCTTAAAAACTGTAGACATTCACACTCACATGTCGGTGGTTTCATCATTCTTTAGCATCTGCTTTATCCTAGTCAGGCTTGTGGTGGATTTGGAGTCTATCCCAGGAACACTAGGCATAAAGCAGGAATACAGCTTGAATTGGATGCCAGTGCAACAGAGGGCATCATGCATACACATACACAAACAAATTCATACACACACACACATTCACCCACATTTAGCCTAGTCGGTCTACATGCTTGCGTGTTTTTGGGAGGTGAGAGGAATCTCTAGAACCTGAGGAAACCTACATGAGACAGAATCTCCACACTAATAACCCACATGTAGCCCAATCTCAGGGTTAAAGATGGAACTGTGGCAAAATGTAAATCTCAAATATTATTCCGTAGACAAATGTCTGTATTTTAATTTTAAATGAAGGATTAGAAAGGTTAACTAAAACATTCCACTATTACCACGTAGTGGATCTAATTAAAACCTCTAATAACAACTTCCTTACAGTCCATGGCAGAATTTCAAAACACTGCAATGGCTTTAACTGGAAATGTCTGGCCAAGTTTTTCAATACCTCTAAAAGAAAAGCATAGATAAATGGTGACATCAGGCTATGCTGCCAGCTGTGTGGCTGACCACTTCCCTTTTTTTTTTTTTTGCTGAATAATTTAATTGTACTGAAGGGAGAATAGAAAAGTTAGAGAAAGTGGATGCAAAAGGTACCCCCAAGTACAAAACGGCAATGGATTGAAATCGTAAACAAAATTTAGAAATAAGGGAGTCCTGATGTGCTTTGTAACCCTTTGTGATTATTGATGCAATATAAAATGCTCCCCTAAGCATCCTTATGTCTATAAAAATGGAAGATTAACTTCTATAGAACTGTTGCCTCCCCTTTTTCTATTTATCTTTTTTTCCTTCACCTTTTTTTCCTGTGCCTCTCTTGTAATGGATGCAAACCTGAATTAAAAATAAAGTAACAAAAAACAAAACAAAACACAGCAATGACACCATATCTGTTTGTTCTCTTAAAGGTCAGACTGTGTGTGTCACCAGCCTGCTTATCTGCCAGGGTCTCCTGTGGGTGGGCACAGCCCAGGGCATCATCATCACCCTGCCAGTGCCAAAGCTGGAGGGCATCCCGAAAATAACAGGTGAGGAGCCATGAGTTCAGCCCAGCGTTAAGAAGTCTGAATGCAAACTCATTTTAATCCTCTCTGCCTTCTCCAGGCAAAGCGATGACCTCCCTCAATGCTCACAGTGGCTCTGTGGACATCCTCATAGCCACATCAAGTATTTTGTCCCCTGACCTGTTAAAGCGGGACTCTCTGGCTGACGGGACTGATTCAGGTAGTGGAGGTGAGGACTTGAGCCACTCGTCTCAGGAGTCACTACAGCAGCAGGTAGAAGGCTTGTCTCATAAGGAAACCAAATCCAAAGGGGTGCTACTTCAGTACCACCTCCGCTCCACCTCCCAGCTCCCTGGAAAGCTTCTGACTGCTCAGCCTGAAGTGGTATCCAATTCCTCCCAGGAGTCTCTGGAGCACACTACGGAGGATGGTTCTATCTATGAGCTGAGTGATGACCCCGAGGTTTGGGTCAAGGGCCCAGGACCATCCACAAAGGATGGAGCACGGAGAGAAAGGGTCATGTCATTCGCCGTTATATCAGGAGGAAGAGGATTCCGCAGACTCCATGCAGCTGGCTCCTCCTCTTCTTCTTCTTCTTCTTCTTCTTCTTCTTCTTCTGGAACCAATGAGATTACCCTTATGGTCTGGCAGCTCCCACTGACCATCTGAAACAATGACGTAAAGACACTGAAGTATCTTCAGCAAGACAGGAATTGGAAAATTTCGTCCGACCTGTTTTATCAGGACAATAGTCCACTTCGTCAACTAGCTTCTCCATCTTCACCATTATAGAACACATCTTAAATATGTAGGATTTTCAGATACATCAAAAAAAAGAAACACATTTCCAAATGTCAAAATGATTACATGTAATTATATGCCCAAGCTGCATGTTGTTCTTCTAGATGGAAACCAGAAGTCGTTGTGAATATATTTAAAAGGGTTGTGACTCATCTAATCTTTATGCATAATGAAAAAAAGTGTATTTGCTGAATGTGGTACTGGAACGGATGTAACCAGATGCTGTACAGGAAAGGAGTAAATGTCAACATCTTCGAGTCATTCTAGTTCAGTTGTTATTTTTTTTCCCTCCATTTGTCCAAAATGTGAATGAGAGCAAAGGATTTTTCACTTGGCTTAGGTACTTAATATTTCTGGTACTTATTTCACACTGTGTCACTTTGTTATTTTCTAAAAGAAAAAAGAAATAAATGTGTTTATGATAATTTATAAATATGTTTTTTGTGCTACTTATTTCAAATCTGATCTCTAATACAGGTCATTTTTAATTCTCAAGCAGTGCCAAAACCTCTTTTGTTTTATTTTTGAACACAGCACCACAGGTCAGAGACGCAGTTTTATTTTTTTTTTCCTTCGGCTTTAGCTCTGAAGCTGTTTACGCCTTGCCCATTTTCAGCCTCTTATCTCTACAGGCAGCCCTCTCAATGAACATATCAGCAGACGCAGTGTGAAGCAGCTCACACAGTGGCTCATGCATGCTCGCCGTGACTCAAAGTCAACGTGACAAGGAAACCAAATCATACTGTATACCTCTGAGATGGTGTGTCAAAGCTGATCTTAGATGTTCCAGCACAGCTGTCAGCCAGACATGATGTCTCCTGAAATTACAGCAGCGTAATAAGTAATGGCACTTGGATTTGGATTCAGTCAGACCGGCTTCTGGGTTAATCCCTGCCTGGTGGTGTTCTGGGTGAACTTTTGTGTGAAGTCTTGGGTTATTCATCAGTGGCACAATGATCATCCTGTGTTTCGAAATTGGGTACAGAGCATATGGTGTACAAACCCCCCAAAAATGTTAAATTCTGAACAAAATTATTTCAGCTTCACAAAGTCAGAAGGAAGGAAGCAACCTTGCTGATCCTAAGGTGCTGAGTCTAAAATTTAGCATTAAATAAATATTTCATGCTGGTTGGAGTCTTCTACCTGTAGATGTGTGTAGGGTCTGTCAGATCCATGAGCAGAAAGACAGATTATATATAGTGCAGCAGTAAGTACTGCTTTTTTTCCTTCTACCAGGATGTCTCTTTTTTCACATCCCTTCAACTCAGCAGGATTTGCCAGAGTCAAGTCAATCTGATCCCGAACACTTGGTTTACTTGCTTTGTTTATATTCTTTCCATGAATCCAAGACATACATGGCCTTCTTTAATCATACGTGTTTATCATGACATACAAGAACATGAGTTAACTGCTGCTTCCAAAAAGGCTATACAAATCTCTTCATTGTAATTACATATAGCAGTGCATCGTTTCATATATTCACATTTCACTGACATTTTTAAGGTTTATGACACAAAGCGACTCAAAAAGCAAAAATATTTTATCACATACAGACTATATTAAGCCAGTTGTGCTTGTTCATGAGAATGAACACTGAATTGCGAGCTGCAAAGACGCCGTTTGGCTTTAAATGACTCTTTTAAGTGAATCAAGAGAATCGATTCTCAAGCTGAATCGATGGTTTTGTTCCAGCAACACACAAAGCGCGCGCTGATTATATGAAGTGTCTAAGGCTCATTCGTTTAAAATGATTAGATAATATTCAACACTCGGAAACACAACTGTGTTCTCCTTTGTCTTTAGTTTTATTTTTAGGGACTTGCTTACTAACTGCATATCTAAATTGTTGCTTAAAGCAAAATGAGTCACCGATGAGGGACTGAATGATTCAGTTAGAGATCCAGGACCTTTTCAATGTAAAATAAAATGATTAGTGTTATGATTTGTTGTACTGGTGTTTCCTAATGTAATATCTGCTAGTTCTGTCTAAATATAATAACAAGTGTTTTAGGAGAGGAGGTTTTTTTTTTTGATACACTGAACACAGTCTAAAGTACACCATCGTAAGTTTATGTTAAACTCATAATGATAATCAACCATAAGGACACCATAAGTTGATTACCAGCCATTTTGTAGGACACACTATTGTGATTAAAACCATCAAAATGTATCTAGGATAACACTGCTGAAAGAAATCCAGTTTAATCTGACTAGCTACAAAAACGTAAACTGGTTAATCTGGCATTCCAGTTTTTGCCAACTGGTACATCCTGGTAGACAGGAACAATTACTGAATTGCCAACACAATTCTTAAGTGGTTTTTAACAGAATTGGCAATTCAATAATTTCAGATTTGATTTTCTGATCAATCTAGCCAATTGATAAGGAGTCTGGAAAATATAGCATGACCAGCTTGACCAGTTTAGACTGTGTTTTGACAAATGGTAGCTGAGCAGACTGAGCTACACTATACAGCCAAAAGCATGCGGACGCCAGACCATCACACCAATATGTGCTTGTTGAATATTTCATTTAAAACAATGGCCATTAATATGGCTGTTAGGACTTGTGCTCATTCAACCACAAGAGTATTGGCAAAGTTGGAAAATGACGGCTGGGCAAGAAGCTTTGACTTGCAGAGGATGGTCCAGTTCATACCAAAGATTATCAGTGGGACTGAGGTCATGGCTCTGAAGACTACTGAAATTCTAACACATTAACCTTGGTGAACCATGTCATTGGACCTTGCATTAGTTCCAGTGAAGAGAACGTGCGCAGACATTCTATACAATTGTGTGCTTACAACTTTGTGGCAAAGAACCACATATGTGTGTGATGATGTCCACATAAAGCCATTTAGTGTACAGTTTTCAGCAGGGAGGTCTACTGTTCAACCATTAACACCATTTACATTATCATATCAAGCTATTTGCAACACACACACACACACACACAATATAATACTAACAATTACAAAACATTACACAACCCACTAGAATCTCCACTGTTTTCCCTAATATATATGTCCACAGAATATGTCTGTATATATTACAAAGAACCAGAAGGTAGCGGTGGTTGATTTTCTTCAAATGGTATCACTGCTGTGGTTCGATTCATTAAAAGAATCGTTCCGAAGAATCGATTCTGGCAAGTGACTCGTAAAGCCCATCAGTTGAATTCAGTGGAAGCTGTTTCTGCGCTAATCCCCACCCGATGCAGCCACCAGAAGCACTTCCTCGCACCCGATCCCCTGACAGGAATACAGAGAAAGAGGAACCTGAGCCAAATGAAAATGGATCATTTTGACGACTTGCCCATGATAAATAGCGCTACTTTAAAACGGGACGCAC
Source organism: Hemibagrus wyckioides (assembly GCF_019097595.1). Taxonomy (NCBI): domain Eukaryota; kingdom Metazoa; phylum Chordata; class Actinopteri; order Siluriformes; family Bagridae; genus Hemibagrus; species Hemibagrus wyckioides. Next base: position 13,864,852 of record NC_080724.1, read on the forward strand.
ATGTGCCATCTGAGGTCTGAATAAAATGGGAACACGGCATTTGATGTTTAATTCATTCCCACTAGAAAAATGAAGATTCTGCTCACTTTATTCCTGCTTCTGTGCTCCGACTTGGTGGATTTAGTGATGGGTAAGTTTCTATAGCCTGCTCTGTTTATGCTCGGTTCTTTATGTGTACTTTAGGAGATTATGGAGTGGAATATTAAAAAGGGAACTTGAGCTTCAGATGTTCTGAACTTATGAAAATGTCCCCTTATTTATTTATTTATTTATTTTAAAAGCAACACTTTCGTGTCGAGGTACAGAGAATAACACTACATCTTGCTCCAGTGACTCCAGTCAGCATTCCCAGTTAACCAGTTTGTTCATGGTAACTGGGTAGGATTGTATCAGAGTCGAGTGCTTTTTCTCCTTACTCAGTATTCCTGTTGATATTTTATTTTTAAATTTACATAAAATATCTTTTTTTTCCCCCCACCATTAAATTATAATGAACACAAAATCTATATTTTACAGCAATCACATTAAAATTAAATAAATGAAATGTAATAAATGAATAGTTAAATGACTTGTGGGGATTTTAGTCTCTTTCATATTCCTTCCATCACCTACTTTCAGTCCCAGCTGCCATCAAGGGATTTCCTGAAGGTCTGTTGAGGGCATGAAGCCTAATTCTATTGAGATATTAGCTGTAATGGAGCATATCGGGCTCGTGAATCCAACACGAGACTCATACAGATTAAATCTATCTAATCTGAAGTCTGAAGCTTCAGGATATTGTGCTAATTCTATAATTAGTCTTAAATGAGCCTTTATTTATTTGTTGTTTAATTGAAAACTAATTTGATGACTGGTTATGTAATTAAATGAATAGATTTTAATGAGAGTAAACTTTTAGAGATTATTAATGCTCCTAAATACCACAGTTTGATTCTGTGGCCCATATTGTCAAGGTGTGTGTGTGTGTGTGTGTGTGTGCTTGATAGACAGTTGTGATTATGCAGTAAATACAGTAGCCTGGGACAGCTTCCTAAAAAGCCTTACTGTAGCAGTAATTCAGTGCTTATCAGCTATGAACTGAACAGACGTGTCCTTCAGCTGAATCTGACTCTACATTTCAGACCAAACATTTAGAAATAACACTAATTCCAAAGTGCAAAAAGGAAAAAAAATAGGCATATATTTTCAAGACTGTAATATGTTGATGGTGCAAAACAAGGCTTGGCATAATGAATGCAGCACTCATGTCCAACTGAGAAAATGTAATAGCAAAGAACATTATTTCCTGTATAATAACAGTATAATATTGCTAAATAGCTAGCTACACGCCGTTGTTATGGTAACATGAGTGGCCAATGTTATTACATTCAGATACTCCTGAAGCATGATTTACTGAATCAGCTGGATACAATATGTTAGAGTCACATCATGATCACTGCAAACCAGTGGAATGTATGGTTTATTTATGAGGGAATAAACCTACCACTTGGTAGTTATATACTTACTGATTACTGCCTGCTATGATGGATATCAGTGGAAAGTGTCCACCATAGAACCAGCTCTGAGATATGATCTAAGTGTTGGGTTGAATATTCTCAGGACAGCAGTGACACCGGCCTAGTAATCTGTGTGGGGCTGGTATGAGTGCATGAGGTAGACCATGTAATTGGACTCCTTCAGTGACACTGGTGTGTTGAGAATAGTCCACCAGCCAATATATTCCACCCTATGTATGTACGTGGTCAAAAACTGACACTGATTAAAAAAAGGTGCAGCTGAAAAAAATGAGCCAAAGTCTCTATATTAACTGAATGCCTTCAAAGTGGAAGATCTTGAGGGCTTGAGACACTAACACCAGCACCACATGGTACCATGTCAGTGTCCGAGCTCTCCCAAGAGCGGTCCAACACCTATATACTATACAAACAGATGCTTTCACATGCCTGAATTTTTATTCTGAATTTTTAGATTTCTGTAAAGGTTCTTAGTGACGATGTCCATTGTTAAAAGCACCATACAAATAAAATTGAATTGAAATGAATTCCGTTGATTCTACTGAAATGTGCAATGCAGCCTCCATCATTAGAACAGTGCACTAAAGCAAGGGATGAGATACAGCTAATACCTCTGCATATGTGCTTAAAATACAACTTCTCTGTTATTTCTCAAGAGCCCATTTTCATTTTGGCTCGGGAAAGCTGCACGTACAAGTCGTTTTCTGAGTTTGATGCTTTTGTTATTTTCTTTATTTTTATTTATAAAGTGCCTGTAGGATTACATGACCTTCTGGCCTCGGTCTCTCAGCTGCATTTAGGGCAGCAGGCAGAACCACTTGGTTGATGGGAGAAGAGCTTATGGATTAGGGAGAGGAGAAAAAAATACGAGGAAAAATAATCTGTCCACAAACGTCATAGTGGATGAGCCAATATGGAGGAAGTGGTGGATTTTGTAGGCCACTGAATTTGTGACAGACAGCGTTGTACGGCATCCTACACCGGAGATTCTTTGCATGGTTTATGTGCTGTTTTATTTGTGTCAACTGACTCGCTAATACTTCTGTATATGGAATGAGATCCATTTTTTTTTTCCAAGCTATCCTGCATTGCATTTTAATGGGGTCCATTTCTGCTAATCATATAAAAGTGCAAATGGGTTGTCAGCAGTTGCTGGATGCCTCAGGTGAATCTAAAAATATCATTCTACTTATATGGGTTTGTTCAGTGTTTTAGAGAACTGTAGCAGACCATGTAGCAGCTCAGACAGTAGTCCTGACTTTGTTTCAAATCACAGGTAAATATTAACACACCAGTTCTAATACATTGTCATTTCTTTAGTACCAGCTCATTCACAGATATGGGCACAATGGATGCTTCATATAACCCAAGCCTTGAAAATTTGTTTGTTTTAATGTCTTATTATTTAAGACGAGCAATTGTTGCTGCTATCTATTTAACATTTATGGTCTCCAGTGACATTCTTCAGCACAGAGGATTTTGTGCCTGCCTGTTTACATGGCAATATCTGTGTGTGTGTGTGTGTGTGTGTGGTCTTAACTTCTAGAGAGACAAAAAAATAGGTTGGCTTTTTATAGCTGCATAAGTGATAACAGGAACCCATGGAAGTTCCACAAAATTAATTGCAGCTATAAACAGCTAAATATATTTTAGTGAATCTTTAATGAATGAAAAATGTAATGGTTGATAAGTACATTTGCTACATTGACAGATATCCATGTTGTTATTAGAAAATAATCAGCTTCAGCATGGAATCGGCCCTTCGTCCTTTTTGGATTATTTTCGGCATTGATTATTTATTTTATTGTATAAGAGCATGCCTTGTCATCTTTTTATATTCTTTTCTCTTTTCTTATTAAAGTGTGACCTTGTGGCAGGCTGCACAAGCTTTCAGAAGCTATAGGTTTGACATACAGTACATGTAGCATAACATTTCTTTGAAACCCTTCTTAACATGGACTTAATTCATGGAGATCACATTTCTCACCCTTGCTTTAGTGAATAATCTATTAACCGTAATCTGAAAACTGTCCATTTGAACCTAATATCTACTGCTGTAATAATAAGGTCTCTAATTCACAGTATGCTTGTACTGAGGATCCTTGGTACTTCTCTTCTACAGATTTATAATGTAATTACTTATAATTTCACTATCTGGTGTTACCTGGAAGAGGATGGGAGTCAGGTTCCTCTCAAGATTTCACCGCTAACTTGATCTTTAGGAATCTAAATCAATATCTGGATTGCTGCTATGTGATAATATCTAGAGTTAAAGTGCAAGTTACAAGACCTTAACAGTCACACCAACATAACCAAGGTGTCCTTTTAAATATTTATGATGAAATTATTGATAACCGAAGGCATGCAGTTTGCAATTTTTTTTGACTTGGTTTGTACTGCGAGATAATATTAGTTTAAGAGCTGAGCTGTGCCTTCTGGATTCATACCACATGAAGAATTCATGACATTATTTAGTGGCGGGATCTCTTTCCTTGGCCTGCTCTTGGCCTCACTATTTCCAAATCAGCTTTCACTATTATTTTTATGTTTCAGAAATTATTGTTATTTGTGGAGTTGATAAAGTCCAGCATGGTGAATAAATATTTAATGGACTTTAATTAGAGCAGATGTTTGGAGATGAGGGGGTTCGGGGGCTACGGTTTCAGTGTGTGATCTTCGTTCTGTCCTGCAGGATATTTGACAGTCAGTATCGAGCCTCTCCCGCCTGTGGTCATGGGAGATACGGTGACTTTGAAGTGCAATTTCAGGACTGACGGCAACCTGAGAGAAATCGTGTGGTTTCGGGTGAGTGAACTCGGAGCTTTCAGCCAACATCATTTGTATTAGTTACTTAAAGAGGCAGTCATTCATTTTCTTGCATAAGTTCTGTTGCCCCACTTCTGATACAGCATGAGATGAAAGTGCCTAAAATATGAAAATTATATTCAGGATTAAAAGATCATGGTTCAGTGGTTCTAGGACAAGCCTTTTTCATTTTCAGATCGTTTTTCAGGCATGCTGGGCCACAGCCTTGACAGATGAGTTTCTGTGTATGTGCATTCAATTTCAGGGCTGTAGCTGTTTGCCAGAAAGTGTTTTCCCTTTCATGATGTGATGACATTTTTTATTAAAACTCTGCTGCTTCATTTACAGAACACACAGCCGAATTAGTTTTTTGTTTCATTAATTCACGGTAAAGCATAAATCATAACTCTTTACCCATTTTAACCAGATGTAATTAAAGTGTCGCTTTATTTCCTTGTACAGATTAATTAGTGCCATTAAACTTCTCGCACACAGTTACACCGGCCTTCTGTTTCTGAATAACAGTTTAATATTTTATAGGTTACAGAGGGTGGTAGCTCTAAGCAGAAAATCTTTACTTATGACGCCATGTACAACACCAATTTCTCCCACATGGAGGATTTTCGCAGAAGAGAAGATCTTGTTTACCAGTCAACTGTAAGGTAAAAGCTCCTATCCTGTCTACCGTATCCCTGTGAGAATCTGAACTGTTTCTGTAACTGAGACTTGAAAGAGCTTGTTCTGTGGGTTAGGTTACCCGAAGTACAGATGGAAGACAACGGGCCGTACGAATGCCACGTGGGAATCTACGACAGGGCATCCAGAGAGAAGGTGGTCTTAGCATCTGGAAGCATAACACTTGCTGTTATGTGTAGGTTTCACTCCTCACATAGTTCGTTTTTCCATTTGTTTTTAGTTGTGCTTTTATTTGCAGCCACCCACACATTTAGCAGTTGCTCTAAGCAGCCTTTAATTGGTTCTCTCCTCTATATACGCAATTCTCTTGAACCCAATGGCTGTAGTTGTCTTCAACTACAATCAGCAACATCAAACTTTTTGCTCAGGTTGCTATGCAGCGTCTGAATGTAGTGCTTGCATTTTTCGGTTTATCTGGCATGCTATTTTTGCTGGTTTTAGTCTCTTGGGGAACTTGCAGGCTGTTAATCCCACTCTGCTAGCTTGTTTTGTTAATTGAGTGTGTAATTCTTGAAAGATAAGCATGCTGTGACAAGCACAGTTTGATATGTTTAGAAACTCTTTTTATAACTCATAAGTGAGAATTGCATATTGTACTATATATTGAAGGCTAGACACTTTAGCGCTATTTTAAAGTGTCCAACTCTCCGGACACTTACTGAGCTTTGTTGAACTTGATGTGTTGTGGCTTGGAAAATGCTTTTCTGCTCACTACGGCTGTAAAGGGTGGTTAGCTGAGTCTTCCTTTCCAGTCAGCTCAAACCAGTCTGGCCATTCTCCTCTGCTCTTGTTGTGATAATGCTGTTTTATACCCACAATTTGTGTGAAAATCCCTGGAGGTCAGCAGTTTCTGAAATACTGAAACAAGCCTGCCTGGTACCAACAACCATACCCCAGTCAAAGTCACTGAGATCACATTTTTCCCCCATTCTGATGTTTAATGGAACATTAACTGAAGCTCTTGACCTGTATCTACATCATTGCATGCATTGTGCCGCGGCCACAAGGGAGAGCAGGGGAAAACAGGAAAAATAGGAAAAATACTAAAGTAACATGGTTATATATACTCTTTTGTAATTGAGAGAGTGGCTGTGTTTAGAATTAACCAATTACATTCAATCTCATCCACCCATCTTCTGTACTGCTTCTTGAATGGACAAGGAACAAGGAACCAGGAGCATATCCAGGCAGGGGACACTTTGGACAGGGTGCCAGGCCAATGCAGGGCACAATTACACACACATGCACACACACTTCGGATTATTTATAGATGTCAATCAGCCAACAAATGTATTTGGACTGGGGGAGGAAACCGGAGTATGCAGAGGAAACCCGTGAAGCTCAGGGACAACATTCAAGATCTGTTCACACAGGGCAGAGGTGGGAATTGAACCCTGGAGGTGCTAACCACTAAGCCTCTTTGTCTGCCCAACCCCCCCTACCCCCTTGTCTTGGCTATGGGATATATTAGCTAGACAGAAACAAAAAACACCATACTTATTGTGTGACATGGTGGTGGCAGCATCCAGCTCTAGAGCTGCTTTTCTTCCACTGGGATTTTATTAAGGTGGAGGAAATCATGGGGGGAATCACCTTCAGGTGTCTGCTAGTAAGCTGAAGATGAAAAGGGAATTCAGGATAACAATTCAGGATACATCCAAATCAAGAAGAATGGTTTTGGGTTCCTGATCAGATGGTCAGAGGTTCAAGCTTCTATACACTGCCTTGCTGCCACTGCTGGGCCCTTGAGCACTCAGCACTCTAACCCCAGCATCCTAACAGGCTGGGAAATGTATAGCAAAAAATTTCTAAGTGCTGTACAAATCAAAGAGTCTGCTTTTTCATCTTCTTCTTCTTTAAAGATTGATGATTTTGAATGAGTCCAGACCTGAATCCAGCTAAAAATCTGTGGGATGACTTGAAGCAGGCTGTGGGTAGATTTTTTATATTTAATGTATAATTATGGTAACTTGCTTACTCACAGTCATATCTTGATTAATGATCTGATCGCTCTTTGGCTGTAATTAAGTCTGTATTTAAACATGCAGAAAACATAACTGTGGACTTTTCTACTGCCCTTCAGAAAATTTCTGTTTCAGTGACCATTAGGATGCTTCAAAGTTGTGTCATTACTCTGCTCCAGATAATTGAATGCACAAATTAACTGTGTGGGCTTTTTTTTTTTTTCACTTTGTAGCACCTCCGAAATCCATCTCTGTAATTGCAGCTGACCAACCGGCACGGTTCAATCGCTATGAGGCTCAAAACTTCACACTCATATGCATTGTGACTGGAGGAAAACCTGCTCCTGTGGTACGTCTCTGATTTATCTTCTGAAGAAAATGATCCTAAAATTCCATAAAATCCTAAAATTGATCCTAAAATTCCATAAAAGTCATTTAAAATCGTAATGATTACATTATAATGAGTATAATAATGATGAGTTCTATCTTTATTTATCAATAATTGTAAAGCGTCATAAGTGTCATTTAAAATACCCCATGTTTTTATCATTTATATCTGATATTTATCTCAGTTGTGGGTAATATAGATAATATTATTTTAAAAAAGACATGAAAGATGTATATAGGCAAACAAAGATTCTCCAGGAAGGTGGTGGATGCACATGCATTAATTTCATGTTAGAATCTTAATTCTAAGAATATAGAATTTAGATATTCAATATTGGCAATATAAATGTTAAATCAGATTTCTTTAAAAAACCTTCTTTAGAGAAACTATCCACCTTTGGTCTGACTTGGCATTTTGTAATTCCTTGGCATGTGGTTCTTTAAAACATCTCGTATCATTCATTTAAGAATGTGTATGTTTTTAAATAATCCTTCTTATGTAATGATGCAATCCTGTTAGCAGTCATCTGAAGACCTTGGTTCATTGGCCATTAATGCAAATAAAAAAAATGACAGAAATGAAACTTGTCGTTTAACCTTGGTGTGCAAGCTGCTGAAGAGTAGCATCTGTGTGGATTTTCAGTCTGCAGTTTTTGTTTGTTATGTTTTTATGCTCTGTCCTTGCTGTCTCTCATCTCTCAGGTGCATTTCAAGAGAGATGGCGAGCTGATCGAGGTACTTCCCTCAGCCCAGCCATCAGAGGCAGCTCAGAACAGAGGCTTGCACTCATCCAAACGCAGCAGGCCATTGATTAGCCGAGAGCTCGATGACACCAAGCGTCAGAAATCCCTCTCTCACCTGGAGCCGGACATTGAGCCAATGAAGTTGGACCGGGCTCGTCCTCGCCACAGCCTCACTCCAGGAGCACTGGGTCAGGAGAGTGCCAGTCCCACTACTGAGATCATCCCAGAGACGGTGGTGAGCAGGGAGTTTCCACGCTGGGTTCTCAGCTCCAGCCCACTCTACTACTTCAACTATACGCAGATTGAGCTCATGGACAGCACCATGCAGGTACAGGCCATGCTCACCTGGCACCTGAACCCACAGCTCGACAATGATGCACTATTTAGCTGTGAGGTCAAGCACCCAGCTCTCTCCATGCCCATGCAGGCTGAAGTCACACTCTGTGAGTATAAAGTCACACTGACCAAAATAAAAAGCTTGAATGATGTGAAACATCGAGCCTGCAGGAAGCAAGAAAATTGGAGATAGTTACGTACATCTGTATAAATACAGACAGAAATACAGTCGATTGCACTATGACTGTTTGACTAAAGTGAAGAAAGCACTAGAGCAGTGTACTGTTTGGTTCTTTCCAAGAGCTAATGAGTATCATGATCAGATTAAACATCTTTGCCATTTTCTTTCCATATCATCGAAATCTTTAGATTTAAGTTTAGTATCACCTTCTTTGAAAATATAAAAAGGTTTCTTCACTTTTACAGTTAATAAACCATCACATGAGTATCACCAACCAGGATTTTGTCATCTTTTGCTTTATATTAAGCTGCTCCAAAGGGACCAAAACTCTCCATGACTCCAAGCAGAGTAAAAGTGGGAGACACTGTGCGCATCACCGTGGAGGGATTCCAAGTCGGAACAAAGGGGGTAAGAGCAGAGCATAAGACGTGTCCTTCACTGATGGTATTCAATCACTGTCCATATGGGAATAGTGTGAACTATCTGACTTTAACCACGGCAATGTTATTGTTGCCAGATGGGCTGGTTTAAGCATTTCATGAACTGCTGATCTCCTGGGATTTTCACACACAGCAGTGTCTCAGGTTTACTCAGATTGGTGCGAAAAAACAAAAAAAAAAAAGAAAAGTGGACAACGTGCTAAGTTGTGGAGTAAGTGAGTGTATCTTACTGAAAAAAGCTCATAATATTTCAGTAGAAATGTGAACGTTAATACAAGTTCCACTTAACAGTTTGAAGAGATGAAGCTCAGTGTAATTTCCTGCTGTTTCCTGATATAATTCATCCCAGCTTCTTGACCATTGCTGCTAATGTATGCACTTTCACTTCATAACTGACTGTAGTAACTTAGTAACTGTTCAATTAAAATTTTGACCATATCTCCAAGGTGTTATCAAATTGTCAGTAAAGGGCTGGTATTAAAATGTTCACGGTTCTTCCATTATCAGTGCTTTGTGTGTTGACTGATTCAATGAGCACATTTGTTTGCTTTAGGTTACTGAAGATCTGTCGCTTTTACGTGTAGCTCCTTACCCTCGAACTGACCAGGAGAACCTGAGGACTTCCTGATAGCAAATGAGAAATGGCACATGTTTACCGCTTCATCTAACCCACATACGGTCATATGAATGATGGTGGTGTAATCTGAACACAAAAACACATCCACAACTCAGACTGTGTGAAATATCTAGGTTACAACCCTTTTTGCTCAGCTCTGAACTTTGTATAATACAGAGTAGAATACAAACACGCTGGCATTTATACTGGATTTTCAGCTCTATTTCTCGGTAATCATTTGCAGTAAAACCTAATGTCAGGTTTCTTTGATTTATGTCGCAACCCTTGCATCCCAAGCACAAGCTCCTGATATTTTAACTCTTTTTCTAAAGAGATGAGAACAAAACAGTTGGGGGTTTAATGTTATTTGGAACCGTCTAAAGCCATTGCACCCGTTTCTGTTAACAGCTCGAATACATTCCAGCTTTATCCTAGTCTCATGCTTTGCCGATGATAAACATTGAACTTTGCAGAATACAGAGCGATGCTGGCTTTTATACTCGATTTTCAGTTATATTTTCCAATCCACTGGCATTACAACATCTAATCTCATATCTGTTCACTTTGATTTATGTCGCATTTTACGTTGCTTGCATCATACTGACACAAGACACCATATATTTTAACTTTTTGTGTTTTTTATGGAGCAAGAAATGCAACACTAGAACCGAGACTAGGATAATGATAGAATATATAAAATGTATTTAGATTGTTAACAGGGACTGGTGTGCTGTCTTCTGATTTTTTTGTTATTTTTTGTTCTTTTGGGATCAGATTCCAAATCACATAAAATAAATAAATAAATCAATAATTTAAATTTCAGGCTTAGTTTGCCAGGGGGATACAAGGGGTTGCATCATAAATCAAAAGAAATTTGATGCTGGATTTTGTCATTGTACTGCAAATGTATGAAATACCGAATACAGAAGCTAACATCGTCTCTGTGTGATACAAAACACAATAACTAGCACGAAGAGAAAAAAAAATCGACAAAGAATCTGAAACTAGGATAAAGCAGGAATATATAAAAGTGTGTTAAGTGGAACAGATATGTTTCCATATCTTATTAACTTTTAATGGTTGTTTACATTTGAATTAGTTTTTGTCCAACTTGAGCGATGTGTTTTTGGTTTATTTAAGTGCTTTTGGCGTCTGTGACTGATATACTTTTCTGTGTGTTTGCATATGATACAGAATGAGGTATTTCCAGAGCCCCTGTTCACATGGACGCGTGTCGGTGGGCTACTGCTGGATGGCAGTGCTGAGAGAGAAGGCAAGGTTCTGGTTCTGGAGAGAGTACCTGCTGAGCTCAACGGCTCCATGTACCGCTGCACTGCTGAGAATCCGCTTGGTTCCACCAACACACATATGCGCCTCATTGTGTTTGGTAAGTATTAGATAAGCCTCACACACACATACACACATGGTGTTCAGTCAGAATTAAACACAGTTCAGTCATGACCACTCTTGGAATAAAGTTAATGAGCCACTGCTGCTGATGCTGCTACTGTTGCTGCTGGGCGAATACGGAGACTTGGCTGTTGGACCTGCATACACAGAGATATTGGGAACATGCTGCTGCAGCAAGATAAGGCTGGTGTCACGAGACCTGAACACCAGAGGGAGCCATCGCCCGAATATTAACTGTTTCTGCTCACTTCCGGTTCAGTGACGTATAAAAGCAGCACGCTATCTCAGTCACATCGCGAAGCATTGTTTCCTTAGTGTTACCTGCCAAGCCTTGATTTAGCTATTATCTAGTTTCCTCGTGTATGACCCTGCTTGTTTTCTTCTGACTTCGTCTTCTGGACTAGCGTTTTGGTTTTGACTTTTGCTACGTAGCTTTCTGGTTTTGACCCTGTTTCTCCGTGACCTCGACCAAGATCTTAGCCTTCGGCCCTTTACATTATCTGCGAATGGATTCTAATACTCCTACGTCGGACGAGACATTACAGAATGCTTCGCCAGAGATGAGTCCAGCGGATATGCAAGCGGCGCTATGGCGACAGCGAGTCCTCATTCAAGCTTATCAGGCGGAGGTCGATGCACTGAAAGCCGCTAACCAACAGCTCCAGCAACAGCCACTGGATCAGGCGGCAGCCGCGGCGCCAGCGTACAACGCTCGCAGCGAACTTCCTCGTTTTGCTCTACCAGAGAAGTTCGACAGATCCGCCGATCGTTGCCGGGGTTTCCTTCGTCAGTGTGATAACTATTTCGCTCACCAACCTGAGGCATACCGCGACGAAAGAACCAGGTGTGCGTTTACATTATCCCTGCTAACCGGTAGAGCGCTAGATTGGGCAGCAGCAGTTTGGGACTCCGACCCCCAAGTTAAATCATCCGCGGATTATTTCGCTAATTTAATTAAGGAAGTGTTTGAATACCCGGCGGGAGGCAAGGATGTTTCCGTTCAGCTGCTGGAATTATGCCAGGGGGTGGACACAGCCGCGGATTATGCTATAAAATTCCGCACGTTGGCAGCTCAGTCGGGATGGAATGCTACTGCTCTCATGGCGGTTTTCCACGAGAGGCTCAACCCGGATTTACATACAGAAATGGCATGCCGCGACACAAACGTCACGTTGTCTCAATACATTTCCACTGCCATCCATCTGGATAACCTGCGCCGCCAACACTGACCTACAGCCACCACCTCACGCCCCTTGCCGCGTTATAAAATGGAAGTGCAACCGTACACAGAGGATCATTCTGAACCCATGCAACTGGGAAGGGCTCGAGTCACAGCGGAGGAGCGTGAACGGCGTACTAAACTCAACCTCTGCTTCTACTGTGGGAAACCCGGTCATAGAGTGCTCCGATGTCCTGAAAAACCATCTACGCCAAAGGTAGAAACCATAGTACGCTTATCCAAAGTTTCTCTTCCGGCATATCTCCTCTTTGCTCATTCTCAGTTTTTTGTCACAGCATTAATTGACTCGGGCTCGGCGGTCAACCTCATGGACGAGACTCTGGTGCACGATCTTCACATCCCCACAGTCCCATGCATACCCCCGCTCAGAGTGACCACCATCAACGATCAGCCCATCGGAGGGGGTCTCATTTCTCAGCAAACACAACCCATGGACCTCCAACTCGGATTATTCCATCATGAACGTTTATCTTTCTTTGTCGTCTCTTCCCCGTCCAACCCCATAGTGCTGGGCCTTCCATGGCTACAACTTCACGACCCAGACATTTCCTGGAAGGACGGTGACCTCTGTAGATGGGCCCCTTTCTGCATAAAGAACTGTTTTTTGAAGCATACTCCTCGTCCATGCCTCGCTACTTCTATCGAACGCCCAGCTTCGTCCAGTCCCACTTCACTCCCTCTTGAATACTACGACCTACGTGAGGTTTTCAGTAAGGAAAAGGCAACCAGGCTCCCACCACACAGACCATGGGATTGCACCATAGAACTCCTCCCCAACGCCGTACCACCCAAGAACCGAGTTTACCCTCTCTCCATCCCGGAAAAAAAGGCTATGGAGGACTACATCGAAGAGGCCCTTGCAGCAGGTTATATACGGCCCTCCACATCTCCGGCGGCGGCAGGCTTCTTCTTTGTGGAAACGAAGGATGGAGGGCTCCGACCATGCATTGACTATCGCGGTTTGAACGCTATCACAGTGCCTTACCCATATCCTCTCCCCTTAGTTCCAGCCGCCCTTGAACAGCTACAAGGGGCCAAAGTATTCACTAAACTAAACTAACTAACTAACTAACTAAACGATCTACGCAGTGCCTACAACCTGATCAGGATAAGAGAAGGAGACGAATGGAAGACTGCTTTCCACACCACTAATGGACACTACGAGTACTTAGTCATGCCTTTCGGACTCACTAACGCCCCGGCGGTGTTTCAATCCATGATAAATGAAATATTCAGGGACATGTTCTCAGCCACGTAATAGCCTACATTGACGACATTTTGATTTACTCATCAGACTTTAAACAACATGTTTCCCACATTCGAGCAGTCCTCCACCGCCTGGCAACCCATAACCTCTTCGTGAAGTTGGAAAAGTTCCACCGCTCCTCCATCACATTTCTTGGATACGTGATCTCTCAAAAGGGAGTGGAGATGGACCAGTCCAAAGTGTCCGTGATCATGTCCTGGCCTGAGCCCACCAGTGTTAAAGGCCTCCAGCGATTCCTGGGGTTTGCTAACTTTTATCGCCGTTTCATTCGGAACTATAGCACCATAGCCAGTCCTCTAACCTCGTTGTTAAAGGGTAAACCACAGAAACTAAAGTGGACTGATCAAGCCCGAACAGCCTTCGATAAGCTTAAGCACAGCTTCTCCTCCGCCCCTATACTCCGACACCCACGACCGGATTTACCTTTTACAGTGGAGGTGGACGCCTCGAACAGCGGGGTGGGGGCAGTACTCTCTCAACGCCAGCCAGAGTCAGGCAAACTACATCCATGTGCCTTCTACTCTCGAAAACTAACACCGGCGGAATTGAATTATGACGTGGGCAACATGGAACTTCTAGCTATGAAGGTTGCTCTGGAAGAGTGGAGACATTGGTTGGAGGGGGCAGCTCACCCGTTCCTCATTCTCACTGATCACCGTAACCTTGCGTATCTCCGAGAAGCAAAACGCCTTAATCCACGCCAAGCCAGGTGGGCATTATTTTTCTCACGGTTCAAATTCACAGTCACGTATCGTCCCGGGTCGAAGAACAGGAAAGCAGATGCTCTCTCCAGAATTCATGAGGTCAGTGAGTCACCCTCACACCCTAATACTATCCTCCCACCATCTGTTTTAGTAGCCCCCATTCGCTGGGATATCATAGGAGAAATTGAACAGGCTTACACATCCGAGGCTCCACCCCCAAATTGTCCACCCTCCAAGCGTTATGTCCCCACGACGTTCCGTCTAAGACTGATTGGGTGGACACACGAAAGCCCCAGCTCCGGCCACCCAGGCATCCATCGTACAGCCCAATTGCTGCGTCAAACCTTTTGTTGGCCTTCTCTTCACCAGGATGTGGAGAAATTTGTACGCTCATGCTCTGTCTGCGCCCAGTCTCGAACCGAACGCCATTTGCCAGAAGGTCTGTTGGAGCCGCTACCCGTCCCACGCCGTCCCTGGTCTCACATCTTCATTGACTTTCTCACTGACCTCCCCGACTCACAGGGCTTCACGACCATCATGGTCGTCATTGACCGGTTCTCCAAGGCTTGCAAATTGGTCCCCATGAAGGGATTACATACATCTATGGAACCGCCATTTTTCACAATGTATTCCAGAATTTCGGGCTCCCTGAAGACATAGTATCGGACCGAGGGCTGCAGTTTACCTCCAGGGTCTGGCAGGAGTTCTGTAAACAGCTGAAAATCAAAGTCAGTCTGAGCTCAGGATACCCCCCCCCGATCTAACGGGCAAGCCGAACGTCTGAATCAAGAACTAGGAAGGTTCTTGAGGGTTTACTGCAGCAAGGAACAACACCGATGGAGTGAATTCCTCCCATGGGCCGAATATGCTCAGAACTCCTTAACCCATTCCTCTACGGGGCTGACGCCGTTCCAATGTGTATTTGGCTATCAACCACCTTTGTTCCCGTGGTCCGAGGAGCCTTCCGACGTCCCCGCGGTTGACAAGTGGTCCAGGCGAAGCCAAGAGATCTGGGAACGAGTCCATGTTCGCCTTCAACGGGCTATACGTAGACAGGTGATTCAAGACAATCGCCGACACCAACCCCATCCTACCTACCAAGTGGGTTAAAAGGTTTGGTTATCCACGCGCAACCTGAAACTCAAACTGCCCTGTCGTAAGCTCAGCCCCAGATTCATCGGTCCCTTCAAAATTATTCGCCAGGTTAATCCCGTCTCGTTTCGCCTAGAGCTGCCTGCCTCTTACCGCCTCACACCCACTTTTCATGTATCTTTGCTCAAGCCCTATCACGAGCCACAAGCCGCGGGCCCCACTGCCCATGAGCCACCCCCTCCCCTTGACATTGATGGTTCCCTCGCCTATCGGGTTCACACCATCCTTAACTCGCGTCGTCAGGGCTGCCGCCTCCAATACTTGGTGGACTGGGAGGGATATCGCCCGGAGGAGCACTGCTGGGTCAATGCACATGACATCCTGGACCCTGCTCTCATAGAAGAATTTCACCTGAACTTTATGACCCTGCCAAGCCTTGATTTCTTCTGACTTCATCTTCTGGACTAGCGTTTTGGTTTTGACTTTTGCTACATAGCTTTCTGGTTTTGACCCTGTTTCTCCGTGACCTCGACCAAGATCTTAGCCTTCGGCCCTTTACATTATCTGCGAATGGATTCTAATACTCCTACATCGGACGAGACGTTACAGCTGGAGGATCCTTAGAGAAGATCTAGACAGGTGGTGTTGGGAGGAGGAGGGTAAGAAGGGAATTGTAGGAGTTCAGTCCTAGGGAAACACAGCATATGGACTGCGGCTTCGGTGTCTACGGAACCGGTCAGTGTGAGGGTAGAGTATCATGAGCAAGTGACTTAAATTACCACCTAATATCTCAGTGAATAAGATAAAACACTCAGAATCTAGTACACTGATACATAACTATGACACATGGTGCATATAAGGTACATTAAATTTACAGCATTTTGCAGATATCCAGAACAACTTATCTTATTTATACAACTCAGGGCCTTGCTCAGGGGCCCAGCAGTGGCAGCTCAATGGTCCTGAGATTTGAACTCACAACGTTCCAATCAGAAGTTTGATAACATAACCACTGAGCACCCCTGCCTTTATATATTCATTATATATTTTCCAATTTGGACAATACCTATAATGCACTAATCAGAATTTTGGTCTCACACTTTGTTTCCCATTTAAATAGAAAATCCAAGAATAAAGAAGGAGACACAACACTTAAATGGTAAGAACCTAATATCTAATCAATACAGGATAAAAATCATTAGATGCTATTGTGAAATTCCTATTATGTCATCTCTTCATGACTGTGTTCTGGCTTGTAGTTGCTGACTCGAGTGGACTTGTATGTGGACCCTCACTCACCATACTGCTGCTGTCACTTATCCTGGAGTTTACATGAACAAACATAGATGATCTTTCCTCTCCCTGACATCTTCAGTTCACCTGAAAAGACTGAATACAGACTAACTGAGCCACAGGTCTGCTCCTGAATGAAAAACTGTGCATGTGAGCTACAATATATGACAGTGCAAAACACCACATACCTGCCATCTAGACCATTATCAAATGGGCTTGACATCAGCGTTACCTGCAAGATCGGACCTGTAGATGGCAGTAGAGACTTCTAGACACACAAATGACAAGTTTGGTTGGTACTGTTATGTCTTAGAAAAGTTGACTGTACTGTTATTAAAATGTGGGTTTTGCTGCTGTATTAATGGTTACAAGGGTGTGAATAAGGGAGACACCGTGTTGAAGGGGTTTCATAGAAAACCCTTACAGATTTCCCAATATATAAAAAAGCAGTTATAGATCTAACCTTTCAAGTGTGTTGTAAAAACCACCCATCTACTGTCACATGCACTTCGTTTCTTTCTATCCTTGTAAAAAGAAAACATTTTATGGAAATGGACTCTCTGGTATACATCAGGAGTTCTGAAACGTTCTACAGCCAGGGATCCTTTTAACTGCATTATACAGCTCCTTGGATCTAATAATGAATTCCACAGACCATTTCGGCACAGATTCATTTCAGGAACAAAATCCAACTATTCAAATCTTAGGCAAATTAAAGCTGATAGGACTTTTTTTTTATTCCTTTCCATCAACAGAACAATTAAGCTAAGGTTCACATGATTTGTTAGCTATAGGCAACTTGTTTTTCAGTTACTGAGGTCTGGATTAATTTTACCTGGCCATTCAAAGCAGCTAATAATTATAAGAACTCGGTAATAAATATAACTTTGATAAGAGTGCGTTCTCATTTCCTGTATAACAGAATGAAAAATAAATCACAGCCTGTGCTTTACAGACCCCACAGTTTTACATTATTGAAGATGTTTATGGAACCTGATGAGCCCTGGGTGGCACTGTGGTGTAGTGGATGCTGCCATGTAGCTCCAGGGTCCCGAGTTTAGTCCTGAGCTCGACTTACTGTCCATGTGGAGTTTTTGTGCATGTTCTTCATGTGTCCTAATGGGTGCTCTTCCCAAAAACATGCCAGAACAGCTATGCTAAATTGCTCCAAGTGTAAATATGTGTGTGTGTGTGTGTGTGGTGTCCTGTGACAAACTGGTGTGTGATCCAGGGTGTGTCCCAGTATTCCCAGTATAGCCTCCAGATCCACAGTGACCCGGACCAGGATAAAGCAGTTACTGTTGATAAATGGATGAATAAATGAAGAGCACCTTAGGGTGCTGGGTGGAACCATTTCTCACCACTGCACAAAAAGCATCTAGCACAAAAGCACATAAAAGATGACATTCTAATAGAAAACAGAATCTCTGCATCTCTGAGGCAACGTATATGTAGAACTCTACAGCAGAAAAAAAGAGTTCCCTACAAAAATTCTCCCAGGAAGCCCAAATTACTGCTGAAGAACTTATAAAGAGCTCTGTATTTTCTACGAGCCTATAAAAAAAAGAGAGAAATAGCTGAACGGAGCTTTTTCTCATTGTAGAAAGATTTAATTGGTATGTTTTCTAAGGGGGAAGGGAAAAAAGTTCAAAATCATCTTAAATCAGCCCTTAACATCTCCAGTGTTTGTATTTTAACCTGCATTTACCTTTCCTTGAAAGCAGGTAACCTATAACCAGTGATTCAAACAAGAAAAAAAGAAAGAAAGAAAGAATGAAATATATCATTTAAATCACTTTCCATTGGGTGGAGTGTGTTTCATTTCCAGAACCCAGCGTAAAAAAAATCAATGATGATCGCTGTGGGAAAAAAAGAGAAGTCACGATGACCTCTGAAAGTATGAGGCGTCCTCCATCGAGTGACTCCATCAGCCAAAGTGCGCTCTGATGCTGAGGCGGTACATACGAGCACCGTCCCACTTCTCACTTATCAGTGCGTCAGGCTCGTAACGCAGAGTCAGTGCGCGTCAGTCAGAGAAACACTTCACTCACACGAGTTTCAGCTCAACTGGGACACCTGGCTCCCACAAGTCCATACTGGAGGGAATTCTCTTTTGAAACTCAAAATTCGTGATATTGACTCCAAAAGCGAGACAGCTGACCATACTATCGGACATTTCTCCTGGTCATAATGATGGATCTGAAGTTGTTGTGCTGCGCGATGCTTTTTCCTATCCAAATCTTCCTGTGCGTCCTGAAAGCCGCGGCGCGTTTGCTGATGCCGCAGAAGCGCAAAGATCTCGGCGTGGATGTGGTGCTCATCACCGGAGGAGGCAGAGGAA
This sequence comes from Hemibagrus wyckioides, assembly GCF_019097595.1. Classification (NCBI taxonomy): domain Eukaryota; kingdom Metazoa; phylum Chordata; class Actinopteri; order Siluriformes; family Bagridae; genus Hemibagrus; species Hemibagrus wyckioides. Next base: position 13,883,881 of record NC_080724.1, read on the forward strand.
TCGGACGACACTTGGCAAAAGAATTCGCCAAGCAAGGAGCCAAAAAGGTACAAAAGTCTTTCCAAATGAATCGTTTTAAAGGAGTGCGTTAATGAGCCTCTCTGCAGGTAATTCCTGGCTAAGGGGATTGAAACAGAAACAGATTTTAACCTGGCATTTTTTAATACTCAGTTTATCTGTCTCCATTCCGGTCACAGCCCTGTGTAATGCATGTAATATCAGATTAGGGTCAGATCTTACAACAGCACTGAATATTTGCATAAATTTTCAACTGAAACTACTGAAGTTATAATAAAAGTTCCCCTCTGTTAACCAGCTCCTTACAGTATGAAGTAAACCATGCACAAAATATGTCTCCACAAAGTTTGCTTCTACACTATACCTTCTCCATGTGATGGCATTAGTTAATGTGTCTAGACTTTACACATAGTACTTGGATTCAGATGAATGCAGACTCGGTTGTGTTTCATGTACCTCCTCAGATTCTCCTCTGCGGGCACACAAACACAGGTGTTTCCTAAGCCTTTCTGCCTTTACAAATGCCCCACAATGGAGTGCTGACAGGCAAGACTGACTGTTTTGTTGAGTTTAAATGATCTGTGACTTTTTAACCTTCTCCCTCATAACTTCCCTGTACTCAATGAGAGGGGAAAAAAAAACTTACAGTGAATCAAAGGTTCACCAAAGTTCAACGCATCGCGGCCACGATCTTCTTGGCAGCACAGTGAAAATTCAAGCTTGAGAACAATCCTTTAAAAGTTCAAAGACAGCCTTACCAAATCCTTACCGGAAGATATCTGATATCATTTAGGCACAAGGAGTGACAGGAATAACTGTTCTTCTTTACAAAAACTATGCGTGTAAGCCAAGGTGAGCATACGTGAGGAGAACATGCTTGTCAGTGTAGGCGTGTACATCTCTGTATGTGTGGTGTGGGTGTGTGAATGGATCACATGCAGGTGGTGTAGTAGGCAAAGAGCACCTTACAGATTGGTTATTACAGCCAAGTTCATTGGTAGGTCAGCCAGTTTTAGTGGAGTAGGGCTGGTGATGTCATCAGTGTTATTGTGCAGGCTGCAGAAAGACTCAAACTGAAAGCCGCAGGAATAGAGCTGAGTGAGTGAATGTGTGTGTGTGTGTGTGTGTGTGTGTGTTTGTGTGGAAACCAAACGAAGCAGGCATACACATGTCAGGAAAGCCATTCCACTTATCTGTTGTCCTGAGACTGATAAACTGGAACTGAAATCCGTTTTTAGACTCACAGGTTTCATCCTTGAAAAGATTATTTAATGCTTACTCAATGTTTTTTTTGTCCAGCTTGATTCACACATCAAAAAATGACTACGAAGCTGATTCATCAAATTAGGATTTGCGTTAATGTGAGAGGAAAAAAAAATACACTGGCTACACAATAGAATTCCCATATGGAAGATGTAGAGTATGTAAATGGTGCTAGGTTGAAGTAAAAGCACAGAGGCAAGAGCTCCATGGCCCAAGTCTGACCCCAGCAACACTGCTCCAGTGGCCCTGCTGCATGAACTTTTCCTGATAATGGGACTGTGTGTTGATTGTGACACTGATTGGGCACGAGTCAGGAGGCTTGCCGTTCTTATGAGAGCCCACACCTGCTTCCTACTGATCCAACTACTCTGTCTCTCTATTTCTGTCGTTCTCTTTTCTCTTCTCCCTCGCTGAGATATTAAGCAGACAAGAAAGGATTCATCAGGCGACTGAACCGTGTAATGCCTTTGAGCGTGTGTGTTTGTGTATGAGTGAGAGAGATGAAGATGGACGGGCCGAGGGAGGAGGACTCATTCTTGTGTTACCTTTCTCTGACCCCCTGCCTGAATGACACATCTAATAGCCAGTGAGTGGAGCAGCCCCCGCAGTCCGACCCTGTCTGCTATCACTCTCACTGACTCTCCTGCAGAAAGATACAGGAATACATCATCGACTTTTCCCCAAAGGAACTTCAGCTCTTTGTTTGTGTAATGATTTTTGGCCATCACAGGGATTGTTGTGTGTTCTGGGCTGCGTTAAAGTGAAACTTAATGTTCCTCAACCTTAAGTCTGAGTAAGACTTCTGTACTGTACGATATTGTATGACACAGTACAGAAGTCATACATGGGTTTAAGGTTAAGGAACAGTCTGTGTGCACAGTTTCCACAGACACAATGTAATAAGAACTAAGAAAACCTGCTCACTCATCAAAATAATGAAATAAATGTTTGTGTCAAACCTTAATTTCAAGCTCTGTGTGTCAAATTTATTATTTTAAAAATGTGAATAAAGAATTTGTTGGGTTTTTTGTTAACAAAATGCTAAATGTAGCTCCAAGTAAACATGCAAGTGCCTAGACTTTGGTCCTATTGCTCCTGAGAAAAGGAGAATTTTACAACCTTTCCTGTGAGAAAAGTTTGTGTCGTATAATCACATATCATAAATGCTTACTGACAATTTAATAACTCCCATTAATAGGTTGTGAATCAACAGGAAGTGTGTTGAAATCTTTGTCTGTGTCAATCCCATGCTGAACAGATGTGTTGAACAAGAAGGATGAGAAAAACATGAGAAGTCCTTTAATCCTTTAAGCTGTGTACTGAATGCCCTGCTCTGATTTGGATTTTCCTTCAGATTATTCTTTGGGGCCGTACGGAGAAGTGTCTGCGAGAGACGTGTGAGGAGATCTCCATGACGGGGACAGAATGTCACTACTTTGTGTGTGATGTGGGAAACAGGGAGGAGGTGTATGAGCAGGCCAAGGTGGTGAGGGAAAAGGTAAGGTTCAAAATAAAAACCTACCGTGTTCACAATGCTCACTTCACCTCCAAGGAGCAGAATCTTATTGCAGGGAATGAAAAAGCAGCACCTTATGGCACATGACATCCATCAACATTAGATGACAAGAAATCATTTACAACAGCAAAACACCTGAAGGCAGTTTAGTGCAGAGGAAATTCTCGCTTTTGAACTGTAATAAAACTGAAGAAAAAGGTTAGTTGCGTAGGCTGAAATTTATAGACTGAGCCGTTGACAGAAAAATGAGTAACTTAACATATCTTAAGAAATGTTATAAAGCTTAACTGGCTTCAAAAACCCAAACTTATCATCAGACAGCATATGGAAAAAGAAATGTCATACATGTACACAAAGTAACTCTGGGGAGATCAATAAACTGGTATGTTTCTGCATCTTTAAAAGGTTGGGGACGTAACTATTCTGGTGAACAACGCAGCAGTGGTTCATGGGAAAAGTCTGATGAACAGTGACGATGATGCCCTTCTAAAAACGCAGCACATCAACACACTTGGGCAGTTCTGGGTAAGTAAAAAAGGACAAACACCAGTGTTCAGGCTCATTCTGTTCTCTCGAGCACATGCAGCAGTATTATCCCACAGTAACCTTCTAATGAACCCAACAATTGCACACGGGCTTCTTTGTGGATTTCAAAACATCTCATACTTATTTAAACACTTTCCAATCGTTTGGCTTGCTATCTGTTTTGGAATATTCCCCTCATAATTAATCAATGTTATTGCCAAGACGAGAAAAAAAAAAAAAAAAAGAGTCTGTTTTAAACATCACATTCCTCATATGAAACAATCAAGAGGCTCTTATAGAGACGTTCGGAAACAACAAACCCAGTCATGATAACTGGCCGCTCTTCAAAAAATGTCCCAGAGCTGCATTTCCAATAAAACTCTGAGAGTGAAGTTGAGACTGTATTACAGGAATGTTCAGAGGAAATCTGGTCGATTCTATCGGTCCAACATTCGTCTGCATTGCTCGGAACAAATTTATAGGCAACGATAATCAGAGGTGACATTCATATGTTTTAGATATATGCTAAGTAACCACTGCCGAAGGTGGTAGTTAATTTGTTGAGCTCCTAATTTAAAACACATGAAGGGGTTGAAAGAGGAGCCTTTGATATGTCGGGGCATGGCAAGGCCAGTGGACAGATGTAATAATAGTAGTTCACAATCTATTAATCCTTTGACTTGAGATCAAACGCCGAACGTGAGCCAAAATTCAAACATCTGCTAAATGAATCAGTCTAGCAGGCTGCGTGATTTTCGGGACTTACTGAATCCCACAGCGTCGCAACAATCCTAACCGTACTGTGCTAAAGTCTTTCTGTTTCGTTATTGAAAACTCCTCAAGCTAGCTGTAGGAACAGCATGCAGAAGCTGAATAATGCGAAATGGGTCCTGTCTCGTTTCCCCAACAGACCACTAAGGCTTTCTTGCCTCGCATGTTGGAGCTGCGCCATGGCCACGTGGTGTGCATCAACTCCATCCTCTCGCTCTCGTCCATCCCTGGGGCCATCGACTACTGCACTTCCAAAGCATCAGCCTACGCCTTCATGGAGAGTCTCACTCTGGGCTTGCTGGATTGTCCAGGAGTGGACTGCACCACTATACTGCCCTTCCATACAGACACAGAGATGTTTCAGGGCATGCGAGTCAGGTACAGTAGTGCAACCTGGCCAAGTAGTGCAAATAGAAATGAAATGATTTCATTAGTGCCATTATTCCCACTCTGTGGTCAAATTATTCTGTATTACACTTGGCAGATTCCCTCAGCTGTTTCCTCCTCTGAATCCTGAAATGGTGGCTCACAGGACTGTAGATGCGGTCAGGACTAACACTGCGTTCGTTGTGCTGCCATGGACCATGCACGTTCTCGTCATCCTCAAGAGGTCAGTTTTCTAACACTGCCGTTTCGTTGTTGTGAATAAAAGACTCTCTGTGTGCATGCTTGATTTTCTTCCTTCTTTTTTTTTTTGCCACAGCCTCTTACCACAGGGTGCTCTGGAAGAAATCCACAAGTTTGCAGGAAGCTACACGTGCATGAACACATTCAAGGGACGGACTTAAATCAGTAACTGCAGGGAAGGATGGAATGTGAAAAATCCTTTAATCAAACTGAATGCAAGCACCGTGTCCCTGAAACAGCAGACCCTGAAGTAGCAAAGGACTTCAGGACCATGGGGATTGGTGTATCACGGTGGCTTGTTTATCCAGCATAAAATTCACAATGGATGTAATTCATCATGAAATCATGATTTGTAGTTGCGTCTGCTGGAAATATTGACGTGTTAGTCTGAAAGACTCAGAGCCTTGCTGATGAGCTTGCACCACGAGCTCAGTGGGAATACAGACTGCATAAAGCAATAGATTTTCTGAAAGAAAAAGTTCTGGAAACGTCTGAAGTCTTCAAGTACAATTACACACAGATGCCATGGATTTAGTAAAAAGAGTAGAATGTTACTAATTTCACATGCTTTTTTTTAGGTAACTCGATGCAAGTTCCTTCTCCGGCATGTTGTAAATAAATCCAGCGTATCTATCTCAAACTTTAATGACAACACTAAATAAACAGTATTTGATAATAAAAGAGCACCAGCGTGCAATATTTTGTGTGGATTCATTTGGGTTCGAAACGTAGGTCCCTGGCAGTGAGTGTATTCTTTCTGGGCCAAAACTCACAGGCATTTCATGGTCAGCATTCCTGCGCTGCAGGCTGGCCAAATATAAGCTCATGGCGCTCATGGTAGGGTTGTCAAAACAAGGCTGTACTTAACAGGAAAGCATGCTGCAAAGGGTCAGCCACTGGAGGGCTAATGGATGCCTTTCAGTGGGTTTATTCAAATAATCATGGTTCGCCTTCATTGTTTTTAGCTCTGTCAAACGTGCTGCTAGAAAGGGCTACCGATTTATTTCTGCATTATTGGACTTAAGATCAGAGACTTGTAGCCCTATTACAAGATGTTCAAATATTACACGTTCCTTATCATACATCAGCCATTACACAAATCTCCCTAGTACCACATTCCTCTTAATTAGATTTAAGCACTGCGGCTGAACTTCTTTCTTTCCAGACTACAATGAAATCTGAACAGTGGATTAGAAACTGTCAGTCTAAGTCTGTTCAAGTTAAAATTTCAGCACTATCAGTTTTTGGCAGGTTTCTCCATCCAGCGTGACCTGAATTTGAAGCGAGCGCCTTTTTCAATTCGAAACCTTGGAGCTTCACGCAGCCACTATTGCCAGTGGAAGTTTTTCAAGTGGGATCATGACATATCACTGTGTCATGGGCTGCACGTGTGTTGGAGAAGTCAGCTCAAATCTCAGAGGGTGAGTTCAGAGCAAGGTTAGCCAAATAGGAGATTAATGTGAGGAGGCTGTTGGATGGACAGTTCACCCTGTGATGAACTCTGTCAAGGGAATAGAAGGGCTTCACGAGAGCCAGCACAGGTGGAAAAGACGGACCATATCGGCTGTTCGGAGGCGCTGCAGGGGCATGTCACACTTCGTAACCCTGTTACAGTACATAACCTGGGTATGGTTACATATTAGTCCTGGACATGAACCATGTGTATGCTTATGTGCTTGTTGCTACATTCATCAGTTGACATTCTTTTCAAGCTATGTTCACTTATATTAGTTTCTTTTACCACTGCTGCAACTTTAAAGCATTCTTGGGTCTCGCTGAGGTTCAAAATATTTATTTCTGAACCGATCGACTTACCAGTTCAATTTCTTGTTCACATTCTTCCACTCAAAAATCTCACATTAAATTGACGTGTCAGGCAAAGGCTGGAAATCAAGGAGAACACTGACAGATCCAGAACCTTACACTGTGAATATTTTTTTTTTTTCTCTCATTTAGCTCATAATATAGTAATGTTTAATATTTTGACAGATTATCCTGGATACACAGTGAAATCCTTAAGCCAAACTTGCCGCTGTTAACAGACTGGGCTCCACAGGCCGACTGGCATTGTGTACATCCATCATGAAGTTGTGTGCAAGCGGGGGAAAGATAGACAAATGAACTCTAAGCTGCTCCTCAGTGAGGGGGAGACCCTGGAGCCGCCATTATGCTGTCAGTCATAAACAAGCATTAAAGCGGAAGGTTGCACATCACCGGGTTTATAAAGAGTTCACACAAGCCTGCACAAGAGCACAAAATAAATCTTAAAACAGGAGCAAAACTGAGAATTATTTCAGATGAGAAATTCTCACATTAATGATCTCTGTGACAAATAATATAAGCCTCACCTTTCCTGCAATTAAGGACTAGTATTGACGCTAGATAAAAACAGACAGACATAACAATCAACCACATAAACTGACCCTTAAGAATATATTTCATGAAATATGTGGCAACAGAAAAATAAAAACAAATATGGAAAAAGATCCTACCACAAAACATTTTAAGGCATTTATTTATTTAAAGGGTGGATATTCATAATTAATAAAAACAAAAACAATTTCTTGTGAATCTAAAAACCACAAGTTTTATTAGGCTTTACAATATACACATTTAAAACAATGAGATCTGTACAATGTGTGAGTCACCTGATGTCTCTGGGCAGTTGTTTTTATCCTACTAGCCTTTCAAACTGTTGCACTGAACTGATCTGTCACACGTATTCGCTTACTTCACTCACCGATGCAGGGAAACTACTAATGCAAAGAAAAAATTGTTCAAGCTGACTGAAGTAAACATCACAAATTCCTATTCCTCCTATTTCAACAAATCTGACATTCCTTTACATTTGGAGTAGGTGGTAGATAGGCTAGGCTATCGAGACCTCAGATACACAGAGCTGAGTAAGAGAGCGAAGGACGAATTCATTAATTTCGTTTTGTCTTTGGTCGTTTGTAAACCTGTTAACATACAATAACTAACAAACCTAATGTGCATAGATCAGTGTAGTCGAAATTATTTTAATGGCAGTGGTATGATATAAATAGAAAGGAAAATAATGTGCAAAAAAAAATATTATGAGGGAAGAACCAGAAGTGAAATGATTAAGATTTCAGTAAATTTTGTGTGTGTGTGGTGGTTTGGGAAAACCTGCCGGTTGCCTCCGTGGCTGAATTCCTAAAACTGGCCAATAAAACACTGATGTATCCTCTACTAATTATTGTTATTTATTTAATATTTTAGTCTATTTTTTTTGTGCAAATAGCATGATGATGTCTAAAACTAAAACACAGGAGGAAATGCAGTCAGTTTGCCTAAATACGTCTAAAACCTTGCAGGCTGAATGTGATTTCCTCTGACAGTAAAGGTCATGCTTTAATCAGGTTGTTGGATGCTCTAACAAATAAGTACACAAGTCTAATTGAATAAGTGTGTGAACAGGTTGCAGCTGTCAAAATGGCTGCAACGTTATCATCAAAACAGACCAGAGCAGTTACACTCTCTGTGACAACCGACAATCATCTTAAAGCGTCTAATAAAAACATGTAGCCATGAGTACAGAACGTTTATCTCGGGTGATAAGAGGGAAGAGACGGAAGAGATAAATGATGAATACATTTATATGATAAAACATGTGACAGATAATATGTTAGAATGAGTACAGCTTATTTATTGCATGTTAAAATGAACTGCTTTTAGAAAATGAGCACAATGGTGTGTCTAAACTGAAGAGAGAGATGAATCTCGGACATGTTACTTTACTTGTGGTTCGGATAGGGTGAAAAGATGAACACGTTTCAGTTCAGAAAACATTTCACATTGGAGAAAAGATGAAAATTTGACATTAGAAATGGTTTTCCCAGGCTTCCACACAAATCGGTTTAGTAGCAGACAATGGAGAAATGAAACCTGGATTCAACCAGCAGTACAAAAAAAATGATGAAAGAAAAGGAGGAAAAAAATTAAGAAAAATAACAAAAAAGGCACCAAAATCTTTCACAGATGAGCAATAACCTATTTGCAAAGAAAGTAATTAATCTATACAGTTCATGTCCAGGCCAAGTATTAGTGATTACTGTAGTGGTTCAGTCTCATAATATTATATAGTATATAATATTATAATAATATTATAAGTATATAATATTATATACTTTGGTGCACTGTTTGCCTTTCAGACAGAAGACATACAGGTTATTACTGAAAATTAACATTTTCCCCAAATGTCACTATCATGGAAAATGCCTCATAGAAAGAAAACAGATATAAATAAATAAAAATATTAGTGGTTTTCAGTTCTCAGGGCTCTTCTGCGTGATGAGTGATAAATGAGCAGTGATATATTATTTACACTTCCCTGTTAATCGTGTGTGTTATATATATATCTATTTACCGCACAGCAATGAGGGCAGCAGCAGTTTCTTACATTTACATCAGTGCAAGTTCTTCAACCACACGATTCTCTCATTTACATAGAAAACTATTTTAAAGGCAGTTTTGTACATTGTATATATTATACTTGTCCCTCAAACGTCTCCATAATATGTACATGACAGTAGTGTCAAACTGGTTATAACTGCCCTATAAACAAACATATACAAGATTTGTTTTAATTTTAAATTAATGAATGAATTTTGTTCTTTAATAATTTTAGCAACAGTATCCACTCAAACTATATAAACATCTGTAAAACAAAATAACAATCTTCTACGTTTAAGAGAGGAGTTAAATCTTGCATATTTGCCAGTTAAATGTGCTTTATGGGGAATATTACAGTAGACTCGTTTGCATCATGAAACAAACCCTTCAGTGACGTGTGCACTCGCTCTTCACGGATGCCTTAAAAACAGTGCAAGGAAAAATAAACAGACCTCGACCAAACATGAATTCATTTCATCAGGAGTCCAATTGCAAACTATCCTCATTCTCGCTGGGGGGTAACATGAGCTGCTGCTCATAGTAAAGGCTCTTGGCATAGTTAATTTCTTGCGAGATCTTCACTGCCAGGCTCTCACTCCATACGTGAACCTGGTAGAGTGAAAGTCACTGCTTTTACAGGTCAAACTAAACATGCTTATGGGACAGTTTATTAATTTATAGACTAAATTATCCAGAATATATAGCAAGTTTTCTTACCATGGGCTTCTGATGTGACGGCCCTGGGATGGCTACGCCGCTACTAGTGCTTTCGGCTTTCTTGGTGAGCTGAACATACACTTTCCCACGATCCTTGGAGACCAGGCAGTGATAAAGATCATCATATTTTACCTCCAGAAAAATGGATTCCCGATCCACGTATTCCCCGGGCTTTAGGAAGTACACAACTTTAGAGGAGATGAGCACACAGTAGCTGTCTATGGGCTCCACGGCAATAAAGCTAAAGAACCAGAGCAATGAATTAATGTACATAAAATACTACATACATGGTCATTACCACACTAACACCATATAAAACAAATATGTATGAAAAAAAGTGATTCACTTTGTTGCCATCAACTTCTGATTCAAAATAAGTTTTCTGAACAGTAATGAGATGTAATTCACATTGCAAATCTAGTGCATACAATTTTAAAGAAATGCATAATAAGTATCTACTGGATGTTTCCTAAGCTTGAAATATTGAAAATATATTGTGTATGCTATAAATAAACTACTTCCAAGCTGATTAATTCAGATTCCCCACTCACTGCCAAACACTGATAAGCTGGGACAACTCAATACACAACAGTTAATAAGCATGACTCAAACTGGGACAGCACACTTCCTAAGTATTTTCATATTCCTTACGTGAAAAAAATTATAACAATTTTTCCAAACATTAGAGTGTCAAAGTGAATTGACGTAGCCAGCTTCATAAGCCAGTCCAACTAATGGATAATGAAATTTGATGGCAACTATTTATTTTATCATCAATTTATTATTGATTATGTTAAAGAGTTTCTGTGCCATGCATCTGGTTCTGATGTGTGTGGGAATGTAGTTAGTTAGTTTGCATATCTCATGCAGTTATTTGTGTGTGTGCCTGTAGCTATGCAATTATTTTTGTGTTTACCTGCCTGTGCCATTTTTTTTATCAACTTAGTTGGTTCTAAATCCCAGACTCTAAACAAACCAGTAGCTTTAAAAAAAGCACTATGAGACAGACTAAACAGTTAAGGACAACCACACATTTACGGGCTTCGTACCACACGCCACACGTCTGTTCACTCACGCCTTAACTAAATTAAAAACCTCCTACTTGTGAATTGTTTGGCTGTGGCTCAGTCCCAGTGGCGACCAAACCGACATATATCGCTCATTTAGTAGTGTGTGCGGTTGGATGCAGACACAAATAATGGTTTATTAATCGTCATTAGGGAAATTGGACACTATTTTTGCTAATAAGTATTACAAATACGTTGTTTTGTATACAGCTATTAAGAGAATGCAATGCTTTCATCACCCTGTATGTCTTTTCTCTCAGTCAACGCACCACAGAAGCATGAAAGCTTCTTTCTGTAAATTATAGGCAATTTTTCATACCTGGTATTTTGTGCAAATTCAGATTTAATATTAAAAAAAGGTGACCACATATCTAGTACAGTGTGGAGGCAGTGATTCTAGTGAAAGCACAGCGTGGCTGTGTGCAAGTCTGGTGATGTGCTGGAGAGAATAATGGCTTTTGTGGCACCTCTGAGGGGAGAGAGGTTAGCTGGGCCACAGGAGGAGTGCTGATTTGGATGGATTACCCCACAGAGGGAGCAAACACCTATCCTGGCTCAGCTACAAGCACAGAAGCTGAAACCACCTGAAGCTGCTGCATGCACCAGTCTGTCTGGTATCTTCAAATGCAGTTCATTTAATTTAAAAATAAATATATGGTAAAGAAGGTCCAGATTTTCTTGTCTCTATTTCAGGACTGTAAAAATGTATACCAAGCAAGGACCTTGAAAATAGGCACTAGATTGTTTTGCCTGTGATGTAGACAAAAGGAAAAAGATACAGGGAGGAAATGGACACTTTTTTTTTTAGCAACATATCTTCCAAAATTTTTCATACTTAGTTTATATCATGCACTTTTTCCGATGCCTTTGACAAAAGAAGGATGTACTGAAAACATTCGCATGACTGGTTTGAGAACCTGACAAGGTTGCCATGTACTTTACTAGGAAACATGACAAGCACATCACACATGACAGTGCTGCCAAACTGGGAGCTAAAGCTGAGTGAGACAACTCTGTCTGTGTTTTCAACGAAATGGCAATTAATATAGGATGTATTGTAAATAAAGTCATTAACTTATCCTATGTATTTTCTCAAAGACTTTCGGGACACGTCCGTTATTCTGCCGAATTGTAATTTAGCGAGCATTTCTTACTGTAAAAGCCATTTCTTATACTATAGGTCAGATAAGATGATAAATAAAACGTGATGCTGTGGATGTATGAGAAATTTGAGCTGCATACTTACTATTCAGAGTGGATGTTATCTGTGAGGTGAAAGAGTTGCTCCTGTCCATCGGCTTGTGTAGAGGAGAAGCGAGGCAGCAGACCCTGAGGGCCTTTACAGCACCGGGGTTTCCTCACTCGCTGTACACTCAGCCTATTTCAACCCCAACACACAAAGAGACATACTTACTTTAGGACAAAATCGTAATACCTTTAAAAATGCATAAAACAGAGCACTAGTCATCAGTATTACTGTGACTGGAAAAACACTGATGACAAAGCTTCATAAAAGAGTGTCTAGTCCGATAACTCTGATTGTGTATAACTGATCAAAATGAACATTGTACAAACAGAACAATATTTTGTTTGACCTCTATTCTGGTTTACAATTCCCTATTGTGAGACACTATTTATACAATCAGACACAAAATGTTGTCGAAAGCAGAGATCTAGAGAGCTGAAAAGAAGTGCACATACTTCTAGACAAGGTGCTGACTGAAAGCTTACTCAGTGATCACAGTTATTTCCTATCTTCTTATTTGACTAATGAACAACATGTACAATGTTTGCCTTTTAGCTCCCACAGCCAAACACTTGATCAGATGAATAGCAGAGTTCATCTTTAGTAGCCCATTAAAGCAGCATGGTTTAGGTCAAACAGGACAAGTGGTTCCAATGCCAAGGCAAAACCTGAGTCTCACTTCTCCTAAGATTGACCCTCTCCTTGGCTGCCACCGCAGGCTGAACTGAAATTCCTACATCTGGCTTAAATCTGAGCTCACAGTCATTTGATTAGAGCTGATGGTTTCCAGTTGATTCACAAAGACGCCAGTGTATTTCGCTTCCCTGTTCTGTTTAAACTGTGCCCTGTATTTCTGCAGCTGCTGCTGCTGATCTAAACCTAAGGTCTTAATAAAAAGCATGAGGGGGAAAAAGTACAAATAATGGTAAAAAAAAATTTTTTTTGTCAAATTATTAATTGTGGGATAATCTGATGTGCCAATCTCAAAAAAGCTGAAAAGCAAAAGCCAATCTTGGTTTACAAAGAGGCTGTAGTAGACTTTGGAAAATACAAGGTGCATATAATAAGATAGAAAATTCCAAAACTGTTAATTGTGTAGAAGCTTAAAAAAAAAGAAAGAAAGATGAAACCCACATTCGAAACCAACAAAAAGAGAAACCAACATTCCCACACGTCCTTGGCCAGCTCGCTGAGACATGGATCATAATCATAACCATAAGTCATGAGATCTGGCTCTGAGTATCCAATGAGACTTCTAACCTCTCCCCCTCTAACCTCACCCTTCACTCTAAAAGGCACTTGCACATAATGCCCTATGCTCGATTGTGCTGTTCAAACAATAGAGTTCAACTCCAGGTCAGGCTCAGGGCTTGGAGTCCAGCCAATCAGCTGTCAATGGGTGCAAACAAACAGCTCTTACTTCTTGTTCACTTCCGAGAAAAAGCATGAGCAGCAAACCTGAGGGCGGAGCCTGAGAGTAATCCAGTAGTACAGCAGAGGTGTTTCTTTCAGCACACCACGCCACACCTACATGATCAGGTGAGGTGAACCACTGGGCATCAAGCTCTCTGTCAAATTAACTTCAAATTACTCTCTGGAAAGTTTCAACTTTTCAACTAAGCTTCTTTTAAATAAGTTATTCTTAAGATGGAACGAGTGCTCGTTGTACTGTGCACTATATGATAGACCATATAATCATAGCTGTTATAGAATTGACTCAAGTATTAGATCACTTTGCAACGCTCTTTTTAATAATTTGGAATCACTATACATTATTAAATCACCGAACAAAATATACTTCAAATTAAAACTATATGATCATCAGGGTTATTTCTGAATTCATTATTAATAATGTCACCCAGACGAGGATGGGCTCCCTTTTGTGTTTGAGTTTCTTCCTAATAGCATGTCGTTAGAAAAATCTTTCATTTCTATTGTAAATTTATATATTTTTGTAAAGCTGTTTGTGACGATACTGATTTTTAAAACCGCTATAAACTGACTCTAACTGAATCCTCCTGCATTTTAATTTATGCAAAAATCAGGCAGTAAAGAATAACTCAAAAGAAAATTCCCAGCAACCACAGTGTCGTTATTATGAAAACTGTATGATAATTTTAAATGAAATGAAATATTTTTAGTGATGCTTCGGGTGACCTGTGTGTTATAACAGAACTCTCATTTGCATGTGCGGCTCTTGTCGTGTTTATTGAGGGAAAAACCCAGTCCCATCTCTTCAATCCAACTCAGCATTCCTCTTCAGGTATGTAGAGTATATAATAATACTGAAACATGAACCTGTATAATCAGAAGAGAAAAGAAGCATAACTATCTAATCAGAAGCCTGAGAAGGAATCACTGAGCCACATCCCAACAATGCCTCCATCAGTAAGGAAAGCAAGTTCACAGGCAACCACAAAGAGAATTTCATATGCTGTGCAGGAATAAAGGAAGTGACATGCTTTTCAGATGTAACTGACAGTTATGAGCTTGGAGAAGGTGCTTATTTGGCCTAAGACTGGGCCCCTGATGCTGCCCCTCCAGCACTTCCCTGCTTTGTTTTGGGATTGTAACTGAGCTGGCTCTGGAAGGCTGCCTGGATTGCATAGTGAAGCGATGAGGGTGTGTATATGTGAATGTGTGTGCGTGCGTGTGTGTTTGTGTGGTGGGGCGCTGAGAGATGAAGGAGGGAGAGTTCACTAGCAGGGCAAAAGAGCAATGGATGCATGTGGACAGTTGCACTGCTCTTCACCCGCTCCGGTCTGCATCTCATTTACTTGTTTATTTCCTGTTTGTGATCGTCCTGGGCACGTAGATGTAATGGGATTGTTGCACTTCAGAGGACCCTGCATTAATAAACGATTCCCTGTGAGCTTCTCATCTCATTCACTGCAATGTTTGCACACAAATAAACCACAACAATGCAGAATGTCTTGGGCCTAGGATTTCTTATGAGCCTGAAAGGAAGCTTAATGGGGACTAGAGTATTTGGAACCCGAAATATAGAACTGATCTATAGTGTCGTTTAGTGTTTAAGTGTCCATAAAGACAATAAGAGAATGAAACATTGCTGTACCTGTGTGTTTTTGAGTGTACTAACGGACAGGCAGTGTCCACTGTGACCCATGAATCCAGCACATATTTGGTGTGAACTCTGGCTGAACTCCTCGCCGCACTGTGGCAGGCACGCTCCGAATGCTTCCCCCCCAACCCTCTCCAGCTCCCCACTGCACAGTTCACCAGCAGGTCCCCCACACACATATACACGCCCACACACAAACACTCGGGGTTGGAAGGCAGGAAATGCTCTCATTCCTTCTCCAGTTGGACCAGAAAAGCTACAAACACTTTGTGCAGTGACTCCAATTCCCATCGACGCCTGGCTGCCTCACATATACATAGGCAAATGCAGAACAAATGGCTTTACATACCAGACACTCTGTGTAATAGGAGCTGCTGTTGGGCCCCCTCATAAAAGCTCAGGTAGGGCAGCATTGGAACCAGGGGTGGGGGGATTCACACCCAGAGGGCAGGCTCTTAAACCAGAGAGCAGGGCCGATTTGAGTGCTTTTGTGTGGTGGTGCGAATCATTACGATGAGTTCATTAAAAGGGGAACCTCACCAGCCACAAAAAAAAACTAATTAAAAGGCAGGTGGGATTTATAGGTACATCTGGTGTTTATGGAGAGTTCACACCATGGCCCAGAACGCTGTAAACATTAAGAAACCACAAAAGAGCGGGAAAGGCATTGTTGGTGTGTGTGTAGGTGATGACTTGGGTGATGCAATGTCTGATTTTGGACATTACCTGTGGTTGCTGAGACTAGCCATGTCTCTAACAGTCTGTGCTGTCTCTGAGGCAAAATCCAGCGCCCCTGCCACTGGCTTGGTCACCGTCCCAACCAGGCCTTTGCCTAGACCTGAGAAAAAGCCGCTTACGCCACCTTCCGTCTTCACGCCTTCCACGGTGGATGTGATCACGCTGGTCAAGCCACCAATAATACCTGGGTGATAAAAAAACAGAACTCTATGAGAGAAGAAGACGTCCCAGAATACACTGCATAGTAACAGTGTGAACACGCTGAAAACCCATGCCATATTTACATACCATGAGCAAGTCCATGAATGCCTGCCACTAAGTGCTCCCCACTGGTCGCTCCATGGTAACGGATGTACTCTCGCTCGCTTTGGTGCCGGTGGTCCATGGTCTTCCCGAGTCCATCTGACAGAGTACCAGCAAACTACAAACAAAAAACAAATAAACAGATGAACAAGAATCTTTCAGGAGATTTACAAGTAAAACCAGAGTGACTCTCACAATACCATTCAACCCAACAACCAGTGGTGACTCTTCTACAGAATAGATATGGCACAGTCTATCTGCAGTTATAAAGTAGATTATTGCTTTGTCTATTTACTTTTAAAGGACTTTTTAATCACCATTTACAATCTACATTGCTGTCTGGACAATGGAAGGGAGGATGTGAGGGGATGTCTCCTTTGACAGCAATGTCCAATCAGTGTATAATTACAAGATATTTGTGTGTGTTTAGCATAAACAGGAGAAAGGAAACAGATGGTTAGGAAAAATAAACAGCTTTTGATTTTTTGTAGCACAAAATTAAACTCTAAACGAGCATCTAAAGAGGATCGGATCTTCTCGGCATAGTTATCAACAGAATTTACATATAACGCATGCTATATATCGAATCATTACATGTGGTTTTAAATTAATAAAACATGGTGTGTTAAGGTCACTAGATAATGCCTTTGCATTGCTGCTCACATAGGCTAATGTAGCATGCATTGCTTTTTCTTCATGTTCACTCACAGGGCAGAGTAACGTAATAGGTTTAGACACACACACACACAAAGTTTAGAGGTGTTCGTCTACACACAAAGAATGGTGGAGGAACACAAAGAGATCAGAGGTGTGGTAGTATTTTAGTAGAGTAGATGAGAAAACGCTCTGTCAAGTGCAATAAAACCTCTGCTAGTAAGGAAGGTAATCTGAGTGATTTAAACCCATGTTGGGCAAACTGAATGAAAATCTCTGATTAGAATGCCATGCTTATCATCCTGCCATAGTCCAATTTCCATTATCCAATGCAGGCATGTTGTATCAGAGCTGTATGTGGAAAAAAGACCCCAAAACTCTCTCTATAAACTATTAAACTATTATGTACCAGTAACAATAGTAGTATAGGTGATCCCTGACAATTGTCTACAACAAATAAATAAATCAATGGTCACAAATATTTGCACTGAAGTGAGTCCATTAATGGGTTAACGGAAATGGAAATGGGCTCCAAGATGTCTTTTTCCAACTACTTTGACAAAACAAATGTTAAAAAGCCAACAATGACAGTCTATTCTGCTATTTTCCATCAGTGCATACTTAATCTTTAGTCACAAAAGAGGCTGTACTCCGCTATTTTCCATCAGTGAATGTCTCACCAACACTAAGCATCATACTTGGAAAGTAGCAAAATGATATTTCACTGTACTTGTACAATGACAAATAAGGGCAATAATTTCCAATTGCTCGTGAATAATTCTACTGCTAGCCAGCAAAATTACAATGAAAAACTTTTGTTTTGGACCTGAAGCCTCTGTGGAACTAAATCCAATAGTTTTGCCCAGTTTCTGTAAAAGGACATTTTGCCTCAATGGAAAATCTTTACACAGTTTCATTCCAGATAAATTCCCCTCAAAACTGATCAAATATGTACAAATACTCTTACACAAGCTGAAAAGTCCAAGTGTGCTTTTTGGAAAGCTTGAAGCTGTCAGTACAGCAGTGTTTTATATTTGCACAATTCCCTGAGTGTTAGCATATTCTGGAACATCTGATAAACTCCCAGAACTAGTCAATTTGCTAAAATCACGTCAGAATTTGAGTTGCTTTGTACTTGTTACATCTTAGAAAATAAATCTCGCAACTGTCAGCAAGATGTTCTTAATGTGAATGTTTGCCCTGACAAATTCAAGCCACTCAAAAGGTGATGTGATTTTCAATTCATGTCTCAATAAATCTTCATCCCATTCAAGAGCTTGTCTGTTAAAGTAACAAGCAGTTGTGATGCCAACATTGGCCCTTTCAGCCTGTTAAAAGCCTCCTGCAGGGTCCCTAAGGAGTGGACAGTCTGCTTTGGACACGATCAATGACTTATTGTGGCTCCCAGTGTGAAGTGATTGATAACTCATTTGTCTTAGTCAAAGGTCCTTCTATACACATGACCCAGAAAGTCGTTTTCATTCAGTCACACATACAAAATGTGGGGTTTTTTTTTTTGTGTCCAGTAATAGACACAGCAGAAGTTCTACTCTTGAGAAAAATTCTTCTCAATGCCTTTCGGTAGGAAATTAGAGTATGACTTTGCGATTGTGAAGAACTGATGAAACATAAAGTCTGCACTCTGTTAACTGTTCAGAAGATAAATGACGCATCCGTCTTTCATGACATTAAGTAACCCATGACTAGGAAAACATTTACTGCACCAGTGGAGTGCTTCTTCTCATAGCAATGCTGAGATGCTATGATGACGCTGATTTTTCACAGTGCCTCATTCAGCTGTCAAATATATCAGGCAGTAATTTGTCTAGTGGGGTGGCTTCCCACCCTCTCGGCACAGTTGATCTGACTTTACCCAAAGGGCCCCCCCACCCGATCCCCAGCAGGTGCCTCCTGGAAGTGGGTTTGTGTTACAGGCTGAGAGAGCTCCCTACTGGAGCCTGAGCTCTGGGTAAACACAGGCGCATTCTGCTGAGTTCCGGCAGGAGCCAGGCATGAACTTGGGATGACCTCTCCAAGCAAAGTCCCTGGTGAGTTCAACTGAAGGCCAGCTCCAATTCTCTCCTCCTACTCCTCTGTCTTTTTTAAGCTCTGCTGTGAAACTAAACCAATACACTTAGCAGATCTGTATCTGGGGGGGAGGGTGAGCAAGAGGAGAATGCTTTCAAGTTTATGGCCCTCCCATCTCCCTGCTCAAACCATTAGGTCCTTTAGTTTAGTTGGAACTCTGAACGTGTGTGGTTGTGCAATTGTGTGGGATCCAGCCAAAGTGTGGCAGTAATAAACTTGTTTCACAGGGTGCAGCGCTCAGAGGTGTCAATGTATACAAGGTAAAGATGGAGAAACTATTCAAGAGTTAAGGTTTCCATTTTATTAACTGGGAATGTAATATGTCACAGACTGACAGATTTTGACATTGGTCAAAGTGTTCTGTAATGACAGCAGCATAGCTGGATAGATGCATACATGATTAGGATTGCAGTCCATAATACAGATGAAGGAATACTTGAACATCTAACAAATTACAAAAAAAGAAAAAAATAATGAAAAGAAAAAAAAAATAATAATAATAATAATAATTACACGTATCAGAAAAAAAAAGATTTCAAAAAGTTTAAAAGGAAATAAAATGACTAAACTATTCCCTAAAGTTTATTCAACAAATCATCAAAAGCTTTCAAATCATTTTTAAGATTTTGCCCTATTGAAAATTATAGCATGCAATTTTTATGAGGTAAGGGCAGGCTTTGGCAAAACATTTTATTTGACCCATTCTTGGAAATTTGTGTACAGGGAGTAATATAGTTTTATTTTGTTATGAAAATTTGCCAGTGGCAACAAAGAAAATTAAGAACGGGTGGAAACTATTCCCAGGTAGTCAGCATAAGAAGACATCAGTCATGTCTCTCATCTTTTTTTCCCAGTTCATTTGTTTCAGTCAGTTCTAACATGTTCGGAGGCACAAGCAATCTGAATCAGCCTAATGAACTGAAAACCAGCTTTGGTGATTATTGAGCAGAAGCTTCTGCAGGAATGTATAATGAAGTTTGATGATAAAGCCAGCTCTCTCAGCATGCTCTCCTGACCAGAACAGTAAACCATGAGGGAAGGACTAAAGGGAAAGGGGCTAGCTGACTGGGAACTGGCTGCCACTGAGAGACCTGGAGCTAAACAGACCTGCTGGGAGCTGGCTGCAGGACTGGATGTGCAGGCTGGAGCAAGATTATGGTCTGACCACACACACTACTGTACACACCATCTGCTACAACACTAGTCTGTCAGCGCAATGAGATTTTCATAAGATGTAAATGTGTGTAGTAAATATAATCGTGGGAGAAAAAATGTACACTTTTTCATTCGTTTTAATTTTCATTTATGGCATTTGGCAGATGCTATTATGCACTGGCAGCTTGGTGGCCCTGGGATTTGAACTCACAACCTTCCAGTGACTTAACCACTGAGTTACCACTGCCACACACACCCTCCTACAATACTATGCTTTTATGTTTCTTAGGTCGTGGCTGGTGTACTTCTTCTTGGCATGATGCAGACACACACTTGAGTACTTTCATAGAAGCATCGACACTACTTGACAGTTTAACTAAACCTTTTTTTAGTAGTAAAACCTACAGTAGTAACAGAGTTTCTGCTCTTAGATTACGTTTTTTTGTTACTACCGTCTATCATGTAATGCATATCAAAACACAATGTTCAGGTTTATGACGTAAGCGAATGAACTGTGATCTTTTACCTGCAAATATTCAGAGAAATGTTGTTTTAATAGCAATTTAGCAAACAAACCAACTTGAAATTCCAACCTACTATTGAATACAAGCCAAAAACAACAAAAAAAGATGGTGAATTATCGTGCTGTTTTAAAAAACCCCCAATTGCTTTGTAAGCAGAGATTGAACTGACTGCTCATTGTAAGCTAGTACACAAAAAGACAATACTGTGAAAAAGAAGAATGAAACATAAAAGCCAGAAGAATCACTATGTAAAAGTGGGATGGCTGAAGGGCTAAAATGCTTGGGAAAACACACTAGATGGCCAAATGTTGCTGAGCATGTGATTTCAGACTTACCTCTTCTTTTACTGTTATAATAACCTTTACTCTTCATGCAAGGCTTTACACTAGATTTTGGCTGTGAATATTATCCCAATAAACCGTAAGAGCACTGTTGAAGTCGAGCATTGATGTTGGGCCAGATGTCCTTGCATGCAGTCAAGCTTTCCAGTTCATCCCAAAGGTATTCTGTGGGGTTGAGGTCAGGGCTCTGTGCAGGCCACTCAAGTACTTTCACAATGACTATGAGTTAATAGACATCGCTTTGTGCATAGGAGCACTAATGCTGGAACAGGGCTGGGCCTCTTAGTGCCAGAGAAGAGAAATCTTAATGCTACAACATACAGACATTCTAGACAATTCATGTACCTCATGTAAGCAGTTTAGGGAAGGCCCACATATGTGGATCAGTGATGCAGCACATATGGGTGTGATGGTCAGGTGTCACTGTATCAAGACCTAAACAAGTTTCAGAGCATTACCTTAGCTGCCGAGTTGGAGACCCCATGTGTTACGTTGCGGATCAGGCCTCCCACATTTCCATATTTGATGAGTTCAGACACTCCCTCAGAGACATCATTTAGTAAACCCATGGGATTGCCCAAGAAGTCCACTGAGCCAAGTATCTGAGCAGCCTGACTCATCAGCTCCTGCACGTCACAATATACCAGCAAAAAAAGGCATGAGAATGTGCAGGTTCATTTAAACATTGTGTTTTTAACATCTGAAACAAAAAGGAACTTTTTTTTTTTTTTTACTGTGCTCTTGTATGTTAAAACCGATTGAAACTGATGATGCACAGAGCCTTACCTCTCTGAAGTGCTTGAGTATGTCATTGATGATAATTTCCTGGGTTTCATACGGGTGGACTCGAGTGAAGGGATACATATTGATGATTGCATCCTCAAATCTGATCAGTGGGATTCCCAGAGTTCCCTTCAGAGTCTGCAAACAGCGAATCGGCACAAAAATCACATTTTTAATTAAACCCTGTACCCATTCCAATGTTGCTAATCCGTTAAAAAAAAACGTATGGCAAATAGAAATATTACTATTAATCTTTCTTTCTTTTATGAGTTTATGATTAAATATAGATAGACACATATCCCTTTATTTTTACATTTCAAATACCAAATCAAACATCAATACCAAACCTGTAGCTTCTGTTGCCAAAATCGGAAAACATCACAGGTGTAGTTTTAACTTATATATAAAATAATTTCCACAGAGATCAGATCTGATAATTGCAGCATCGAGTTGGTGCATACCTAATTAAATGATTTATTTAAGCAAATAGATATTTTATATGTGTTACTGACACTACAACTTTGCTGTTCCTGGGCTAATCATCTGGTGTGGTCAGCTCCTGCACCTGGCTGCCTGAAGTAAAATGCAAACTGACTAGAAAATGTGATGGAGTGTGTCAAGCCCAGGAGGTGTGCACTTCCTAGGCTTCACTATCCATAAAGCTTGGGTTTGTGAAATATATCAGCTTTACTGGTGCTGGTGTGTTAATTTTACCTTCAGGTCTGGAGGCAGCTTGTGTGAGGTGAAGACACTTAGTTTAACCTGGGGGAGACTGATCTTCAGGTTCTCGAAGTAGTACCGTTTTTGAGGTCCTGCTTCCTCACTGGCCTTCTCATACAGGTTCTCGTCCACCTTCTCAACCTCTGAAACACACCGCCCTTCCTCTGTCGTACACAACTTTTATGAAGCACTAATAATCTTATTAAAACATAACTTTTTAACTCAAAGGGACCACATAGTGGTTTTTCATACCTCCTTCTGTTTTACCATAGCCAAAGAATGCCAGCAGCTTGAGCAAGAGTTTCTCTTCTATGATGACCGTGAAGCGTAGAGCAGTGATCATAAGATGCTGAGTAAAGCAAAAGAATAATCATCCAAAATGACAGTAAAATATTAGACAACTACATGGAAATATTCCACAACTGAATAATTACTTCAGCAAAGTATTTCATAACAACGAGAAATATATCAAAACCTAGGGATTTACCTTGAATAGCTCTGTAAGCATTAGACTGCTGGGCACTTTGACAGCATTGACTTGCAGAGCAGGCCCGCAATCCACCACTGTGCCCTCACTGGTTACAGTGGGAGTTACAAACAGCATCACTGGCTGTGTGCAACCCAAGAGCTGGTTATCCACCTGACGGACAGACACAGAGAAATGGGGGAAATAGGAAAAGAAAGCATAGAGAGACACACGAGACCAAAATTCAAAACCATTCCTACTCTCCTCAAGTAAACATGGGAAAAATGCAACTTTTTTGCTTCAGGTACCTGGATTTTCTTCACACTGAGCTCCAGGACTTGGCTGGCAGCAGTGCGTGTATAGTGCAGGTTGATACCAGATAGTGTGGCGAACGCCAGCTCCTCTGGCACCTTGTTTACCAGAGACAGACCTACTCCATCCTCCAGGTTTATCAACACCTGCAAGAACAAAAGGTAAGCTTTACTATGCTATGGCCTTGTTTGTTTGAACGAGTTGGGTTGTCCTTAAATAATTACTCTAAATTCGGCAATGTTAGCGAATAGCTACAGTTTACAAGCTTCTCATTGTTATTTTGACATTGAGAATAAATGAGTACTTGGGTGCACATAAATATGATGTGGACCACATGTACGGTGTATATAACAGCACACAGCTCATATTGAATCACTTGTAATCAGTATTTGGATTGAAGAACATCATATAAATATGAGTGCAACACTCTCATTAGTGACTTTCATCCTGTGAAGACTTTCAAAACATATTTACAGGGCCTTCCAAAATTATTGGCACCCTTTATGAAGATTAGCATTTAAAAAGAACAAAACATGCCAAAGTGATATCTGAATAAACTAAAGCGTCTTTTTTTTGTTGCAAAACATATATTTATATTTAACACCAACAACTCATCTCCTCTGATTGAACTGTCTCAGTACTATCATCCACACACACACACACACACACACACTCTGACCGGCAGTGACAGCTCTGGATGTCTGTCCCCAAAATCTTCGTCATTATTTATATTTATGTTTTGTATGTATTATGAAGATTACCCATAATTTGTAATGAATCACAGCAGTGAGTCTCTTCCTGTAATGTCTAACAAGCATGGGATCTTGATCTACTCCTTTAAGCTCATTGTCTTGTGGAAAGATACATCTATGGTGAAGTCAGAAACTCTTGACAGAGGCAACCAGGTTTTGGCTGAATTATCCCGGTGTTTAGGAGAATTTATGGTACTATCAGTCTTCATATAAGCCCCTGATACAGCCATAAAACAAACCCAAAACATCACTGATCCACTTCCATATTTTCCACTAGAGATCAGGTGCTCTTCCTTTTATGAAGTCAGATGTCTGATTGTGTGCATGACCAGTTTTATTTTGGTCTCATCTGACTATAACATGAAGCCACTTGCAGTTCTACTGAGGCTTGTTGAAGTACAGGTGCTGTGTTTGGCAAGTTGCTCTCAGGAAGCTCGTCTTTCATGCTAAGAAATTAGCTTTCGAATGCAATTGTGATCTGTAGGCTCTTTTTTCCTCTCCTTTGGCACGTATGCTCAGGCCAGGTGTTTTACACATTAGAAACGTATTTATTGTGGCCTTAATTTCAAATTGTTTTTAGCTTTTATTTTTAAGCTTTCTAAGAGTTTCTAAAATGATTGCTCTAGATAAAAGCAACTAACCTCAAGTTCGTCCTCAGTGTCCTTTTTTCGGGCATTCTCTTTGTTTTGTTTCTCCTCTGTGCTGGGAGAAGTTCTGTTAATTCGCCGCTGATTTAAGTCACTGACCTGGAATGAAAACAAAACTCTCACGTTTAAGAACCATGAGCCAAGCGCAAAATGGCAATTAATATTAATTCAATCCAATATTCACATAATCAACTTTGCACCTGCAGAACACGAGTGGGTCCATCAGCAACAACCTGCACAGACAGCACCCCAGAACCAGGCCTCATCTTCTGATTAATAAACTGCTGTTCTGGGGGTTTTTCAATCAGTCCTGAGTCCGGCCCGAGCACCACCTCTGCACCATCATACAGACCTGAGACTCCTCCCTTCACCTGTGGAAATAATCACAGTGTCAAGAGATAGTACATAACAGGTTAAAGTAATACTCTAATAAAAACCAGGGCACGTGATATGAGTGATTTTAGTTGAACCATCAAGCAAAAGAAAAAGGGGAAGAGAAGACAGACCTGCACCACTAGTCTGGGTAAGCCACAGGTCAGCATGCCAGAACAGAAGTGCCATGTCTGGGTAGTACTGCGGCGAGTGTCTGGCCGCTTCAGCATCAATGGCTCGTAGCTGCATGTCAAAACAGAGACATAGAAAGATAGATTGAAAAAGTGACAGAAAAAGTGAAGGGTGGTTGAAGGGAAAGAAATAAATCATGATGATGGACAGCACAAAAGCCTGATTTTCTAACAATTCCATGACTCGTACATACAAATGCATAAATAGATGCATTCATTTAACAGTATATTGCTGCACTGTAAAACAAAATTACAAACAAATGAACATTCTCAGTTTAATATAAGAGTTAATGGCTGTTTTGTCTCTAATTCAGCTTCGCCGGGATTATGAGCTTGTTATAGACTTCTATAAGGGGTCCCTTAAATAAGCCACTGTATCAGTGGGTGTTAGCTAGTTGGCTATGTTTCAGATATCACAACAATGCATTTAAATGCATTTAACTATGATCATAAATCATTAAATAATGAATCCATCCATTACATTTTTTTTTAGTATTTGACAAATTTAGGTCTGTCTGTCTGATGGTGTGTATGTTTTAACTCGATAGCTAACTGGGCAAAAAAATCTGTTTCAACTAAGCAGCTTTTCCACTGTGTTGAGCTTTTGTTCAGAAACATTTCATTCATGCTGCCAGTTGGATTTATTGACCTGTTGTCTGTGACTGCAGCAAGCCCAGCAATGTCCAGCACCATGGAGTATTCAAGAGGTCGAGGTTGGGCAGGTTTACTCTGAGGGGGAGAGGAACCCTCATGACAAAGCATTCCTTTTCCACTCATCCTCCACAGCTGAGAACGCTTTCCTGGTTCCTACAGAAGCCAGAATTAAGACTGGTAAGACAGAGGTGTGCAAAAAACGTTAGTAAGAAATGTGGAAAAACGCATATAGTGACACCTTTTTCTTCAGTACGACTCTCTGTGTCTTTGTCTCAACATCGAGCACTAGTTCAGCACAGCTGGCATCACGCTTCACTGCTCCTGGCCTTTTACTCGCATCCCTGAAGTCAAAGCAAATCTTTAATAATACATATCAACAAGATGTATAACAAATGACATATCACATGCCACAAATCATGCATATCACATCTATCTGTTAGAGAACTCACTGAGAGAATGTGAAAGTTGCAGCGATGTAGATGAAGTTCTCATAGTAGAGTTTGTTGTACTCTCTAAAGCAGTTCATGTCAGCGGTGACCTCAGAGGACCCAGCTCCTTTTACAGTCAGTGTAATGTAAGGAGGAAGAATGGGCTCGTCACAGGCATAGTCCAGTACCGCTCCAGCTTTCACTTCGGTGTGCAGTTTGATATCTGGCACTTCGTGCTGCCAGAACTGGATTGGAACCTGAAGCAACAACATCATTTCATATAACAAGTCCCAAGATGATCCTTAATATTAATATTTTACAACACTTTTAAATGTGATAGCTGAACACATAAAATAAATAAAAGCATCTACACAACGTTTAAAGGGGAAGTTTTTAAAAATTCTTTTCCTCTTGTGAGGCAAATTGCAATCCCTCTGTTGAAACTAAATATCCTGTGTACCTTTTAAAGAAAAGAAGCATAGCTGAAAAGCTCTATAGTGGCAGAAGACAGAGCTACTTTTATGGCAGTCCAATAGATCTTTAGCCTCCATTAAATGCTACAGTTGTGACATCTAAAAAATTACAGTATGCGAAAGTTAACAAAGCAAATACTTTGTCTAAAAGATTAATCTCTAACCTCAGAGATGTTGTCTATGCGGAAAGGTGGCGGTAACTGGTCTGTGTCGCTAAATGAAATCTGAAACGTTGCTCCTTTCAAGGCGATTTCAGCAAGGAGAAAATAGCAATTACCCAACGTGTCCCTAAAACACACACACACACACATATATATTGTTTATATGTATATATCTTGTTTTTAAAAAAATAACACACAATACATATTAATGTCTATTCAATACCAAAACTGACTAGCATTATCGTTACCTCATGTTGACATGGAATGATTTGGGTTTGTTGATTTCAAACCCTCCAGACCATGTGCAGTCAGGTACGTCCATAAGTCGGACACAAAGGAGATGGTCATAATCATTCCTGGGCCAGTGGAACACCACACTAGAGCCTGGTGGATTGGAGATATAGCCCTCGGGATTTGCTGTGCCCTATGGTGCACATAGTGTGTGCTATATGAAATAGTTTTCCTCATATTCATGGCATACTACTGCAAACAATGCTAACATGCATCTAAAGATACAAGACATGCATTAAAGAAATGTGTTTTACCTTTCCTCTAACAAACTCTCTTTGGGAGAAAGCCAGCTTGTGTGAAGACTGATTGTCAAGCAGATAGCGAGGTGCAAAAGTCACAATGTGGGTGTCCTGGTAGCGTCCCTTCCCTTTCCTGACATTAATTCCTTAAACGAACCATATCACCATTGTTACATCACATTATAATTATGATAAAAATATATTTATGATAAAACAGAAATTAGACAATATTCCAGTCACCTATATTATAGATGAGCCCCGGTCTGTTTCCAGGTTGGATTACTTTAACTGCTCGAACTCCACTTCCACCATCCAGTGAGAAACCCTGGCACCAGCCAGGAACACCATCTGGGTGGATCCCTTTACCAACACGCATAGTGCACCTGATGTGTATAGGTGTATACAGAAAGACAGAATTCCAAACATGTCAGATCAAGCAAGAGAAACACTGATCAACAATCAATTTGTTAACTTCCATTTACTTACATGAAGGGCTGTTCTTTGTCGGTGTAGCAGAAAAGGAGTGGACTAAGGCTCCTGGCTAGTTCATGCTCCTCAAACTGCCCAGCAGCATCCGTTCTGTTATTGTCCTGGCGGAAGATCAGAGGCAGCCCTGCAGGCCGCAATACAAGGTGTGTATGTAAGGTCAAACCAAGACTGAGCCATTTTTTAATCTTAATTACACTTTAGTATTTTGATTGCTGTGTAGAGTACCTGTCTTGTTTAAGAGCCAATAAGGAGCTGAGATGAGGATCTTGAGCGCCCCCTCTGCTCGGAGAATGATGCGGATGGTGAGACACAGCAGTCGCTTGTTTGTGTCGTACAGACGCATGCGCACCACGTAGTTCTGAGTGCCAGAAGGAATCAACAGCTCCTTACACACTGGGAAGTTCTCCAGAAGAACACCTGAGAGAGATGAGGTAAGGATTAGGAGCAATGCCACTAGTCAGTGTGCTTAAATACTGGATGTTATACTGTTATTTTAGATGGACTATTAATTATGAATATTGAGTATGTGAAACTCATTTAATGCTGGCAATGGCACATTTTTGACAGCATTTCTAGTTTGGCCCTTTGAAACTTTCGGGAGATAATTGAACATAACAAGCAAACAGGCATACAATATAAATAAATAAAAGAAAGGCACCATGCTGCTGAAGTGAACAAACATTATAGAAATCTCTGACACAAGTTGGTCTCAGACTTACCTAACTCTATATTCTGTGAGGTGTCTGCTGCATGGAGCACTGCCTCTTTGCCCGGCTTCATGGTTCCCTTGATTGAGGTCCCTTTGATATAGTAGATGAGGTCACAGGGAAGCAAGTTAGTCAGCACTAAGGTGGGCAACAGGTAGACAGTGTGACCTGGCTGTCTGTAAATCTGCTGAGCACCACCAGTGACCATTTTAGCTGGTTGTTGTTCGGGATAGTTCTCTTTCTTGATAACCACGCAAAACCTAAAAAGAACAAACACACACAAGGATATTGCCATTGCTTTCGATTCCAACATGTTCTCTTAAGCCAAACCTGTATTTACCTGAAGCTACGTTTGTTTTGGTCGTCAAAGTCAGCTGACTGGCACTCCCTCTTGCTGCTGCTGACCTCCCCAGGACGCTCCACACTTGTCCAGTGGATGGGGACCTTACAGAAAAACAGTCCCAAGCCTTTAGGGCGAGCCTGCAGTCTCCATGAGGTCAGGTGGAGAGGGATCGCCAAAGCTTCTCCAGGCAGGACAGGTGGAAGCACCACAGGCTCTGTTGGTAAATTCAATTAAAAATCCCTGAAGTACTCATGGATACTCCTAGATCACACATTTCTCATAAACCTATTTGTGTTCCACAGTAAATGTATTCTTTCTTTGCCAGCTTCTACGGCAAGAGTCAGTTTTTCTTATTCATTATTAAATCTAGATAAGATGTTTAAGGTGAATTTTTTTAAGAACTTTAAAACTGAATTTGGGTTTACTTGTCTAATAACATTTTCAAAACTGTCACGGTAAATGTATTACTCGATATTTTATATCGATTTTGATATCATATTTTATCCATTGTAAATGAGAACTTGTGTCACTTGAAATTGAAATAAATATTTTTAGTAGACTTAAATTTCGAAATATTTTAAAACAAAGAAGAGAATACTCACTGTCTGGAGCAGAAGGGCTGTCTAGCCGTACCTCCATGGGCACCTCTAAGCGATTTTTCACCACGAGAGCGGACTGTACAGTGATTATCTTGCGTGCACTACCCTCCATAGTGATGGAGAACACCACTCTGACAGGGGGCAAGGCTGAAAACTGCATATAATATCAGACATTTCATGATTAATAGCAAAAATGTCTAAATGACTCATTAACTACAAAAAATTTTAAAAAATACTTACATATACATGGGGATGTATGATGTTGGTTCTGCTGACTGGACTGCCAACCTAAACACCCCATATAAAAAACAAGAAATAATAAAAAAAGAAGATAAAATGTAAATATTGCCAGCTTAAACAATAAGGCTGGCAAGTTAAATGAGATAGCGTTTAAAGATCTGAGCAATTTATAGTCATGCATTCAGTCTTTAATTCTAATGTATAAATAGATAGTAGTATGATGTACATTATAGGGTAAAACCTCACCGTGTTGGAGGGGTTGTTGCGATCAGGAGCAGCATAACGGAAGAACACACCGACCTTATCAACCAAGACAGGCTTTACTTGCTCCCAGCCTCCAACACGTACCAAAAGCTGGTGCAGCTTCAGCTCATGGGTATGCCTGAGAGCAGAACAGCAAACATTCAGACCAGCAGAGAACAGAGAAGTAGTTATCAGATTTATATTCAAAGAACTTCAAGTGTCACAAAAAAACTAATGCTGAGAATGTCCAGATATTTTATTGCTCTGCAGCTGAATCCAGATGTAAGCCACACGCACCTATGTCTAAGTTTGTCACGGGCCTCAAACTCAAAAGGAATCTCCTCCCCTGGCAGCACCTCTCTCCACTGACTGATGTTGTGTGTGTCGTCTGTCCCGGGCCCATGTGCGTCTGATATAGAGTCGGCACTACTGCTGTGAGACAGTGCCACCCTATGGACATAAAAAAGGATCGTGCTCACCGAAAAGCTCAGAGTTACTTTAGAAACAAAATACTGACTTACTTATCCATTCTGACCTGGTTGGGGTGGTGGTGAGGGTGGCAAACCACATAGTGCAGCCAGTATGATTGCGTAGGGCGTAGGGAATGAAAGGCTGCCTCCTTTTAGACAACTTCACATCCGCTTAAAAGAAAAAAAAAGAAAAGAAAAAACACTATTAGCAAAAGGTTGAAAATTTTTTTGACACACAAAAAATAATTTACTTACGAAAATCCATAATTTGGGTATTTTAGTTTAAAAATAATGAACATGCACATGCATAGTTCTAGTCAAGAAAGCATCTAATGAAAGCACAGTAAAGGTCTTCAATATTTCCAAAAAATAAAAAATAAAAAATGCAGTGGCATGACACATGAAAAAATCGCTACCTGCTATTGAAATAAAAAAAAAAAAAGAAATTTATCAAAGAGAGAAAGAACAATGATAATGTTAAAGGCTGAAGATAGAAGACAAACTATCTTGGAATCACCAGATGATGGATACCGGGCTTGCTTAATTTTTTTTTTCTTTTCTTAAGTCTACAACCTGTACCTCTGGCATGAATCTGTTGCTCAAGGCAAGTCAGGCTGGCAGTGCTCCTAGTTCTAAGGTGCGCAAGAGGAACACCTGATAGCACAGAGAAAAGGTTAGGGAAGAGGACAGGAAGACAGAAAGAGACGTGCAAGTTAGGACACATAGAAAGAGACATGCAAGGGAGATGTAGACCAGGAGTACTAAGAGATGAAAAGACTGTGTAGGTAAATTTTATTACAGTAAGTCAAACCTTCAATTCTTTAAATCAAGCTTGCTTAACTTAAACAGGCTAAATCATCTAAACTCTATTAATAGACATGTTTTGATTATATTCTCAAAAATACAGTTTACGGTGGAATATTGCCACTGAATTTATTTATTTGTCCCTTTCAAACAACAAAGAAGCTTTACAAAAAAGCAGGTCTAGACCCGAGGGCGGCAGTGGCAAGAAAAAAAAAAACACTTGGTAGAAAGCAAAAGAAGATGTATTTCCCATTAGGATAACGTGTACAGAATGTTTTCCAGGCTTCACTGAGTCAGGATTGAACGCATGACTGCTACTCACTCTGTCCAAAAGTGGGGGGGTCCACGGAGGAGCCCATCCAAGACAAAGAGGCGGAGGACTGTGGCGACTGCTCGTCTTCCTTACAGTAGTCTGCTAACCATGAAGTCTTGGTTGTGCTGTACTGCTCTGTGTGTCAGAACGACAGGCCCACAGCAGGGTGAGAAAAACCTCACACCACTCATAAATATGAAGGTAAACAGTTAGAGAAAAGAAGGCAGATGTATAAGGTGCTTGACCCAGACTGGCTACCGAGTAAGACGGAGGTGATGTTCATGTCTAGTCTCTGCTTGGCTTGTACTCCCAGTTTCAGGCGAGAAGGATGGAGACGACCTGCCGCTTGCTGCTGCCAATTCAGGACACAGGGCCAGGGCTCGATAAATGGCTCCCAGCCTGCATACACACATACAAACAGACACACCTTCATATCACGTCTGCTTTACCTTTCCAAATTCCAAATGAATACTCAGTTATGCCTTTACACAATAATAATAATGATAATAATAATAATCTAACTATTATCGTTATTATTATGCAATGTGTTCATGATGAAGCGTATATATAAGTGCAGACTAAACCTGGCAAAGCTTGATTTAAAACCATCAACAGAGTCTAATGTTATTTGAAAAAGTTTAGAGGTGAAAAAGAAAAAAAAAAATCTGTTGTGGATGAGTTGTGAAAATCCTCGAGATGAACACCAGGCCTGACTTATACGAGTTAGATTGTCGGGGTGGGCTAGACTACAAAGGATTACTAAGATATGCCAGAGTTTGAGTTTGCTTTTATAAGTAACCTGAACCAGTAAAATGTTGCTCTTTTATTTTATTGGGTGAAAGACATGTTTATTTGATTTGGCGAAAAACCTAGCTGGATGAAGCACTTTGTAGGCATTCTGACAGTGGCCAATGAATGAGTTCTTAAATACAAATAAGTATTTGATGAAACACTTTTGGTGTTTTTCCATGTTTAATTGCCAATAGTGGATAAACTGTGGTTATGTAAAAAACTCCACATGTATCCATACGAGTATACATTATATTATACTGTGTTTAAACACCAGCTCACCTGAGAGCTCCCTGTTATAGTAATCTCCAGACAGGATGAAACTAGCTTTTCCTTCCTGTGTAGATCCAATCCTCTGCAGCACAGACAGCCCTTTAATAACAAGGAGGCAAAAGCGCTGTTTAGAAATGATCCTATAGGTTTTGTTCTACATAAACATTATGATTATTTAAGCTGAATAGACATAAATGAAATAATAATGTGATATACTGATTCTTGCAATATTATAAAGAAGATTTTCCACTGGAAAAGGAAGAATAATCTCACGTGAAAAGGTGAGTTCAGCCAGGGGAACATCACAGTCCAGGCAGTCATCAATGAAGCAAATGCACACACTCTCAGCCTTGACCTCCACTCCAGACAAAGGGGGAGCTGAGTGGTAGCCTGAACCAGAGTCAGCTTTGCTCCTTCCAGAAGTGCTTTCTGCGTTTTCTAGTAGCCACGTGGCAGCCTGATCCAACTGACCTACAGCCGCACCATTGTATATGTCACTTTACTCAACATGTTTCTTTAAGGTTTTCAAGTAAAAGGCAACTTACCTACTAAGTACTCAGTCGAATACAACATTTTACCTTTGCAATTAACAAGAGCTCGTCTGCAATCTTCCCTCCTGAATCCCAGATTCTGAAGGCGTGTTAGCTGACTTTCTAAAATTCCATAAACATACCACAACTAAGAATTAACATTCTTAAGGTAAAATCACAACAACATAAAACCTCCCAGAATCATACCCAGTAGGACTTCTGTCCGATGCCTGAAGCTGTCTTTTCGTTTGGTGGTAGTCTCTGGGCTTGCAGTGGACTGGTCTACCTGGGAGGCAAAAGCAGGATCAGCAACACTTGGGGAGCCAGTGGGGATGGACTTTGCAATAGCCAGAAAGAGCTGCACGTCATTGTAGGACAGCCGGATATCCAGAGTAGGAAACTGGATCTGTAAAGGTAAGTCATGAAAAGCATATTCCAAGATAAGGAAATATACTTGTAAAGAAGCATACAGTTTAAGAATTGTTTTGAGAGCATTTTCACCTCTAGCAAGGGTGGAAAATCTGCCATGTTGAAGGCATCCAGAAGGCCTGAGCTGCTTTGATAGGTGGGACTTCCACACAGCTCAACCTGTATATTGACAGGATCAATAATAGACAGTGCTGTGTCTTGCTCACTGCCCAGCCGGCAGGAATACACCTATAAAAAAACATGGAAATCGATAGACGCAAAATTAAGCAAATGTTGACTATGCTTTTGGCAAACTTCCATTGACATAGAACTAATGGTTACAAGGCCATGATAATGATTCACCTCAATTCCAGCCAAGCTGCCAGAGAACGGTCTGTCCAGAAGACGAGGCTTGTAGGTGAGTACAGTAGTGCCCTTCAGAATTATGGCATTGGTATCTGAACATGATGAGTCTTCCACAACCACAAACTCTGTCCCTGTTCAGAACAGAGAGGCAACTACTACTACTTCTATCTAAAGGATTGACCAAACAAAAGATAAATTTTACAACAAAGAGAAAAATTTACCTGTAGCATTAAGTTTAACCTCCAGATATTTGTCTTGGGTGACAGGAACAGTGGATCGTTTTGTAACTACTCCACTCTTGACAGTTTTGGGCATGACAGCACCTGTCGTACCGGGGTCACTGCCACTGCTAGGCCAGCGCTGGCGGGTAGATGTCGCTCCCTTCTCCTCCGTAGGCATACGGATAAAATCCCTGACTAGCAGAAGCCAGTCGAAAATCAGGAACACTCGCAGGTTGTTTAGCACCACAGTGAAACAGGAGGAATCCCTTGTAGATCTAGGTGAGAAAGGAATTAAAAGCAATCACTACACAGCATAAATTGGTTGCCTGAAATTACATAAAGAAATCATCAACTTATCATACATTACTAAGCTATGATTTAATATTCAACTGTACCTGTAATGTAGCTCTAGCTGCAGAGAAGCTCGATTGGTGCCTGTTCTAGATGGCTGCAGAATGCAGTCAAATACATTGTGCTTTCCCTCTGTGGCCTTGTTGGACTCATTATAACGTGTGTCGTAGGCCAAGAGTGAATGAGACACCAGGTTCACGGACTTGGATCCATCAGAGAAACTCTCAAACAGCAACTTGGATTTCATAAAGTCGAACCTATTCGGCAAAAACACAGGACACTTCATCTTTGCTGCAATCCATAAAATGATTTCCCTTGACAGAAATACATAAATAAATGAAATACCTGGCCAACGACTGCTTATGTCCAGAGGATTTGGGGCCATCCAGCAACTCCAAACTGACATTCATCATGTCAACTAAGAAAGAGAGGCCTGTATATACATCACCACTCAGCACCGTCTGCCGATGAGAAATGCAGAAGAGACATTGTGAAGACATTAAAGCTGTTCAAATGAGTTGCCTATAAATGACACATGAATGTAATAATTCAGCACTACATGCGTATCAGTTTTAATTACACATGCCTACCTAAAAATAGAGTTTAGAAAAATACAGTACTTCAGCTAAAATGTTTAATAGGAATGTAATATAATATGCAAGCACAGATTTTTTTTTTTTTTTAACATCAGGAACGTACGTATGTGCTGGGGTCCTGTAGGTTGTAGGGTCTGAGGAACTCCTCCACAGGCTCTCCCAGGTTTTGCTCAAGCAGGCCACGGACCAGCTGGTACCTCTCTAGATCCAAGGAACAGTGAACGGAAGACAGACTGCCATGGATGGACATGTCTGGGACTGCATGACTCAGCTCCCTAAAACACAAGTTAGAAGCTTCTAGCAAATGCAAAACACTAGTCATGTACAGACTAAAGGTAAACAGTTCTGCTTGGATCAGTGTGATAACACAACTGCATACACATCAACAGGGATAAACAAAAAAGAGGATGTGATGACGTTATTAAAAGCATGTGATTAGGACAAACGATTAAAAAAACAAAACAATCATTAAATGAACTCTTACTTGTCCAAGTTGCGTTCCACTTTAAGTTTAAAGTGGCAGCGCTCCTTCAGCAGGCTGCCTCCAGACCTGCGCACTGAATATGAGGGGAAAACCAGGTCTGTGTCTGGGCGCTTCACTCCACTGTCCCAAGGTTCACAGGGCAGGCGTTCTGCAGCAAATAAATCCATCTCCTGCAGATCCACGGCAATGCAGTCCAGCAGACATATGTAATCCTCTACAAGGAAAAAAAAACACAGCTTAACTAGCACATCATATCACAACAGTGTAGAATGTTAAATTCATGCCACAAACACTAAAAAGTTACTTAAGATATTAACCTGGATTTGGAAGTGTATCTGCATCAGAGCTGTGCCCCATGGCAGGCTGAGGCCTGTTTAAGGTAAATCCAGAAGCAGTGGTGCTAGAGGCTTTGACTCTGTCTGCTGACACGTCCTCACTCACTTTCCCAGAAGTAGGCTGAGCATTCTTCACACGATCCTTTGGAAAAGACAAGAGCATTAAAATAGAAGTGACAATGGGTTTAGTACTGAATGCTTAAATAATAAACAAAATTGATGAAGAGAATCTTTGTGAATTCACACAAAAACCCAGCAATCACTCATTATAATATTGCTCAGAGTTCCCAGCCCTGGTTCTGGAGTCACCCCTGTTCTGCTCCTGACAGCTAATTCAACTAAACAGCCCAGCTGAAGTGGGTGTGATGGAGAGCTAAAATGCGCAGGGCAAGGGGTACTCCGGGACCACTCTTTGGCTCTGAGCTTAAAATGTGCATCAGGAAGCTTCAAACAGTACTCAGAGAAGCAGATTAGAAGTAAAAAGGCAGATGAATACATGCCACCCAAAGAGTAAAACTGTAATGTAACAGAAATATGCAAGGCAAAGCAAACAGACCAAAACTTATGACAACTACCTTATAGTAGGATGGGTCCTTGTATGAATAAGCATGCAAAATCAAATTCTTAAGAAAACAAGGTTAAGACATGGTCAATGTTTAGGGACTATTTTAATAGAACAGCATTCACTGATGTTAATGTCTTTACCTAATATAAAATGACAAACATAAAAGAAAATGCATAAGACATATACCACCACAAATTCTCATTAAAAGCTTGCCCAGTACCCTGCTAGTAACCATGCACAGAAAGATGGAGCTGCATCTATGAAGCACTTTTTTTCTGCAGATGGCTGTGACGATAACAGTAACAATTAAAAGCACAAACCTCCACATAGGTAAAACGTCCACCTAATAAAATACTCTCCTACTGAATCTTGCAGAGGAAAAATGCTACATAAATGCAACAAGTGCAGAGTGGAAGAATTGCTGTGTGTCTGTGTGTGTGTGTGTGTGTGTGTGTGTGTGCGTGTGTGTGTGTGCGTGTGTGTGTGTGTGTGTAGATGTTCACAATGGTTGGCAGGACTCACCAGAGATGGGAAAAAGGTATGTGCCATGGTAAGTTTCTCTACCTTGTCTTTGAGAGAAAAAGTGCCACGGGTGCCTGCGGGCTGGAAAGTGTTGCGCACTTTGAGCTGGCCCAAATTGGCCACTATGAGGCGCTTTGAGTGGGAGCTTTCTGGGATCAGGAGGACAGGAGCCCCTGCCTCAATGTCCAGCAGCACACGTGAGGCTCGCTGTGGACGTTCACGTACCTGCAGAGCCAGAGAGAATGAACAATATCACTTTACCGCTCTTACACAGAATTACTCACCATTACATATTTTCTATTTTCTCTGGAAGAGAATAAACATTGATCAGCCTACTAACTTTTACTAATGTTAGCAATACTTTCTGCCAAGATAAACTGTCTCATATTGTAGTTAGCTAGCTATCTCTCAAAGCTACCAGGCATCCACTGCATTGCTGCTTGCTGAAGATGTACTGTACGTAGCCAAGTGTGTAAGG
The DNA here is from genome assembly GCF_019097595.1 of Hemibagrus wyckioides. Lineage (NCBI taxonomy): Eukaryota > Metazoa > Chordata > Actinopteri > Siluriformes > Bagridae > Hemibagrus > Hemibagrus wyckioides. The sequence continues at coordinate 13,921,547 of NC_080724.1, forward strand.
ACAGTAGATTATCACTACAAATGAAAATGAGTCTTTGGAGCACAGACACAGTCCTGTATTCAGTCTTCAGAATGGTTGTAATTATACAATGTGATGCCACATGAAACGCAAGGATTATTAATAAACCACAAAAACAGCTAGACACTGAAACCATGCTGCCTGCCATTAAAATGCTGTATTCCACATCTAAGGTTTATAAAAGTCACAGTGATAGAATGTCATTTTGGCAGACAAAATTGTCAATGGTCAAAAGTGGTTAAGGACACTAAACAAACCACTCAAACATATCTTGTCCAAAGGTTAACAGAAAACAAACATTAGAACGGAAAAAAAAAAAAAAGAGCTTGCTTACCGCCTGACCCTCCATGGCCGCTCTCTGTCTACCTAGAACATCCTGTAACTGGGTGAAGTGCTGGATGAAAGCCACCACCTCAGTTTGGAAACGCTGTGTGTGTACATACTGCACTGAAGCCATCTGCAAAGACACCTTTATATCACACTCCCGTTCCAGGAATGGATCAGGTTCTCCATACCTGCACAAAGAATCACGATTAGCAGTTTCTAATAGAATTTCATACAGTGAAGTGCAGAAGGTAGAAGTAAATTACTTGAGTATGTTGAAAATGAGTGCCTCTCCACCCTGTGTTGTAAAGCGTTCCCTGTACAGATCTCCATGTGGGGTCAGGTCACTTAGTGACAGGCTACCCAGACTTCCTTGCAAGGCAAGATCCCCCTCTAAAACAATGCAATGCAAAGATTTATGTTAGAAACAAAAGTCAGATGAATATAGCTACTAAATGATTTTAAATTAGACTTACCAATCAGTTCTAAGTGCGTAAACAATTTTGAAACACTAGCTTTAGCAAGCTCATTGGTCTTTTTATTCAACACTAGAGACAAAGCATGAACCTGGGACAGAAAAAAGAGGTCTCATTAAAAATGCTCACGTTTCATTTTCCTTCCATAACTGCATAACATTCATAACTTCTTTTCTACCTTCAGGTCCAGCTTAGTGTTGACTTTCTCCACTGGTTCATCTTCATTAACCTCAGGAAACACGTCTGCTAAATCAGAAAGAGAAGTGTTGGACAGAGTTTGTCCAGGCTTGGATTCCGGAGACATAGTAGGCGCTTTCACAGCATGGTTGTTGGCAGTAGAACCAATGCCAAAGAAGTCCAGAATGACAACCCAGGTTTGCAGTGTGATGAGAACATCAAGACAGTTGAAGTCTACATCTACACTACGACCGATGCTGCCGTAGCGTGTCTGAAACTCGGGATGTCGTCTGTCGACCAGAAGCACATTGATGTGAACCAAAGAGTCGTCCAAGTCTGTCAGAGGGTGAGGGGATAGTGTATTGCGAGAAGGAGATGGGGGAGGGGTGCTGGGGCATTCCGAGTCCTTCTTACTTTTCCGACTGGATGCAGGAGTACTGGGGTGCCTCTGGTAAAACTGGAAGACGTTCTGTGCTTCTTCCATTTGGGCTGGTAGTGAGCGTGGCATTTCTGGATACATAGCACTAGATGCTGACGGGCAGGATTGGGAAAGATATTCTTTAGAGGTGAAGGTAGATGGTTTGGGGGCACCTCTGGAAACCATCAGGTGCTTGTGCTTTGACTCAGGATTTTGCTCCAAAAGGTCTTCCATTAGCAGTGAGTGAAGAGTCAGTTGAATCGACAGTGTGTGAGGATGGTCTTTAATGAAATCTCCTTCCAAGTCCTGGAAACGCAAACTAACCAGGTCCTGTGATCCTTGACTAAGATCGGCACTCAGCTGTACCTGGAGCTCAGACACTTTGAAAGTGGCACTGACCTGGGTGAAAGAGGGAGCCTTGACAGAAGAGCTGTGATCCTGGAGAGGAAGAGGGGTTGAGAGCGCGGACGATACTAAAGAGTAAGACAAGGCGAGAGAGGGATCTCGGGGGAATAACCCACCCTGAAGATCTGGAAAGCGATGTGGTTTGGTAGAGGAGGGTGTAGGGGGTGGTGGCGTTGGAGGTTGACAAGCAATTACTTTCTCATCCTCAATTAAAGAGAGATTATCGAGAGTCTGGAGGAGCTGCTCATAAACAGGTTTACAAAGAAAAACCTAAAAGGAAACATGAAAACATTCAAAATTCCAAAAAGAAAACATGCATGAAAAAATACAATGAAATGTGAAAACAAGCTGTACTGTACTTTTTAGTATTTCTTACCTGAACAGCATTTACAAATTTGCCCTCAACTCTAAGGAAGCCTGTACTCTGGTATGATTCATGATCGGAGAACTGTGTGACTTCAACAGCAGGGACCTTCTTAAGTGTTAATTGGATAGAGGTGTCTTTAAGAATGTGAAAGGCTGAAATAGAGAACAGAAATTAAACACTGGGCAGTATGGTTACTCATTATGCTCCAAAAGCATATAAAGCTTAATAATCAGCTACTGTATCTTGGCCAACATAAAAATTTTAGCTTTCGATTGGTAATAATGTCATAACAAAACTGAACAATTATGATCTAAGAATAAAGCTCAAAAGAGGCTTGCTCACCTTTTCCACGACTTAGATACTCAAAGAAATCATGGCGAGTAAATTGCGGCTCGTCCAGGTTGAACACAGTCTTATGGGAGGGAGACTGACAAGAGTTGGGCCCTTTCCTCAGGACTAGGTGACTTGTGTTGACAGAATAGAGCCTTATATCCTTAACCTCAACCTGCAATTTCTCCTGCTCAGTATCCTGCCCTGCAACAAAGTTCTGAATGGCAATGCTTCCAAGATGACCAACAAGAAGCTCTGGGTGACCAGGTTTCCTAGGAATGGACACAACAGGTGATTCTATATGAACATTTAGGATAAGCTTGACTAGAAAGGAGTCCACACTTGGTTCTCTCTCCAGGTCTGCAGGGTCATTATTGTCTTCAAATTCCAGGGGACAATTATACATACTATAAGATCTGGTTCTCTTGGATGGGGTCTTGAAGAGAGACACCATACCACTGTATTCTGCTGTTTTGGTAGCCAGGACATTTGAAACTTTTGAGGCAGCAGTCTTTAGTATGGAACGAAAGTTGTCTTCTACCTCATTGGCAGAAAGACTGAGCTCTTTCAAAAATTTTGCTGAGTGATTATAGTGCAGGGATGCCATATGAAGTTCTAAAGAGCATTCTCCTTGAGACTTTTCCAAAAATTGGAAATTTAGAGCCTCATAAGTAGGCATAAATGCAGAACAAGTGAATCCTGCACATTCTTCAGAGGTATCATCTTCTACATTTCCAATACTGACCACAAATTGACTTTTTCCACCTTCCTGGGTCAAATCTACGAGCTGAATACATCCTAGGGAGCCATTGACATCCAGCCGACTTCCCATCGATATGTTGACTTTTGTCCCATTTATACTGGCTGTGGCAATTTTCATGCCCCGCTTTTCACCACAAACAGCATTTCCAGTTGAAACTGTTCGCAAAAGCAGCAGATTTAACCTATGGATCTCTACAGTTATCTCCTTATTCTGATCATAAGTAGACTGATAGTTTTCCTCATGGACCTGTTCATTGGGCAGTGCTGTCATCTGCTGTGTTGAAGGAGTCCATGTGCTTTCTTCTTTAGGAAATGATTTCTGAAGAAAACTGAGCAGGTTTACAATGGTTTCAGGGTTGAGAATAATATCCAAATTGTTCACTTGCATGCTAGTAACCTGTAGGGAGCTTTCTAAATTCATTGACGGACAGTCTGAGCTGACAAACTGGTATTCCAGTTTAATGAGTGCCTCCTGAACTCTAGGAAATGGACTGAGTGGAGATATTCTCTCAAAAGGCACATCCAAGTCTGAAGCCTCTGGAGACTTCCCATCTTCTGCTACTGGTGATGTAGGCTGGCTCTCTCTTAAACTGCCAGTGGGCACATCAAAACTGAGGTGCTTATGGGATGCCACAAGCAGATCAAAATCAGAACCATATGTTTGCAATGTATCCACCAACAGAAGTCCATGGACTGTGAGGGAGATCTCAGCATCATACGGTCGTTTCACAAAATGAGCATTTGTTCCAAACACTTTGAGGACAGATATATACTGTCCTTCAACTTCAACTCCAAGCTGCATGTAGTTGATGTTGAATTCTGCAAGGAGAAGCCTAGACTCAACAAGTACCTCACGTGTGTGTTGCTCAAGAGTCATTACACTCTTGGTGAGATTTCTGTCAGACTCCTGAAGCTTCCATTGACTGTCCTCCTTCTCAAAAATCTTTTCATGCCGGAGCGTTAAAGGTTCGGGTGACTTGATGGTCTCTCCCATATTGGCCTCATCTGCACTTGGACTACCCAGTCTGGCCAAGCAGCTTCTCAGTGCAGTCATTTTCTCCAGGTTGATGTGTATTTTGAGGTCTGGTAAGGTACCTGAGAGAACTGCACCAGGAAGCTGAGGATCTGAGGTGTAACGCAGCCTTTGCTCCAGCTGTAAAAGCACGTTGAATTTCTCCACTACATGGGTGGGCCCTACTTCCTTCTCTTGTAGATGTTTCCAGTTGTCTTTGTAGCGACCAACCATGATTTGTAAGTCATTGAATGATAAAGAATACTTCTCATACAGCATCTTGCCAAATGCCTGAGCCCCCTCAATTGATTTAAGGCTACAATGGTCAGAGGTCTTCTCCTGCCCTTTATACTCTGTTTCTGGTTCAGGAGGGGGAGACCCAGGAGGTGTTGCTGGCGGCGTCTGGTATTCCTCATCACTGAACTCGTCTCCTTCTGACTGAGATACTTTGGACTTTGATTTCAGATCGTCTATGAGCGCAATAAGAGAACGGAGATATATAATTAGATATGAAGCATTGTTATCGAATTAGCAAAACACTTAACAGAAACGTCTCTGTAGTCAAAATGAAAACAATTTCAACAAAATCACCTTGGGAATTGGTAAGAAGGATACGACCAAGATCAACAACCACTAGCATGGGGTCTTCAGACTGAAAATCATCAGGAAAGATAACCTGAGGTGCGCAAATATCCAATTTCATTGTCCATCGCTTACTATTCTCCTGTGGCAAAAAAGAACAAAATTCTTACAAATAACAGTGTTACAAACCATTAAGAAATAATCGTGCATGCTAAAATATCTTACTATAAACTCTCCAATGAGTAGCTGGTCTATGGTCTGCCGGATTTCAGCTTTGGTCTGTATTTTGAGCTTGTTGTACTGTCTCCTTACTGCATCAGCCACCCTTAACTCCAACTCTGACTGGTATCCAAACCCTGGGGAAAGAAAAACAAAACAAACAAAATCAAAATATTAACCAAAACAAGTGGTTAAGAGTGAAAGGGCTAATAACTGAGAGTTAACCAATACCTGATGTATGAACTCTTCCCTTGTAGAAAAAGTCAGCCACTTTCTTGATAGCTTGGGGATTGTAGATGATATTGAGAGGGCTTGTATTGACCTCCAGCCTCCTCTCAAACCTGCTTCTTATTGGGTTACGCTCGTAGATCATCTCAAAGACAGGTGATGCAGAGGATTCCATGTCAGGGCCTAGACAAATTATATGAAAATGTCTTTTTTATATGAAATTTGCCAACACATTATTTCCTAATAATTGGATTTAGCAGAATATTTCCCCAAAATTAAAGGCTAAAAGTAAACAATGACATACTAGAATAAAACTAAAAATCTTTCTATGATCTGTTTATACAAAACAATGTCATATATAAAATATAATTTTGTGGGACTTCTATTATCAATTACTTGACATCGTTGAAAATGGACCCTCTTCTGTTGTCATTTGGGAGCATACTGATTTGTTGAAAGTAATCATGCTGTTTGATTTTTCCTTTTCCAGAAACACTTACCGGTGCTGCTTTTGTCTGTGCTACTATTCTGCCCAAATGGCTGATTGATCGTGACAGCACTTTTGCTCTAGAAATAAAGAGATGGTATTGGACAACTGAACCCCTTTAACCTTTTTAATGAAACAAAAAATAATAACGAAAAGAGTATTTACCGGTTTTGGTGACACCAAGACAGGGAAAATAGATCCTAGTGTAGTGAGGTCTCTGAGAAACAGCCCCCCAAGCTTTACAGAAAGTAAAGAGGACTCTGAGCGGGGCAGAGACTCAACACCAATCTTTACACCTGCAAACCACAAAACAAAGCATTTGGCTTTATAATAATAGATATTTGATAAGGTTGTATTGCTGAAAGAATTACATCCTTATGTTAAAAGTACTACACCTGAAAACTCCAACTGAATAACACCACTCTCATTGGATAAACGATTCAACTTGTCTTCCTGGAAAAGCGTGACAGTTGCTTTCTCTAAGAAGAAATCCAGCCGTGCAAACAAGTGGTCTCTTCGAGTGAAAGTATTCAGTGTTTGAGAGTCTTCCAATGGGTCAAAGAGGTCATCTGTTTCAGCTGGGGATGGCAGTGATTCAGATTAAATTTACACAGTCTACTGTGCTATTGGATGGCCGTGATTAAAAAATTAAAAAAAGGGCAAATATATTATGTTTTGAATCATCCATTTATATTAGGGCTGTCAATCGATTAAAATATTTAATCGCAATTAATTGCATGATTGTCATGAGTTAACTCTTGATTAATTGCACATTTTTATCCATTCTAAATGTACCTTAAATTAAGACTTTTTTTAGTTTTTAATACTCTAATCAACATGAGCATGGACAAATATTGAAATGCATGTTGTTTATTATTAATGAAACCATATATAACAGAGCGTGAAGACTAGACATGTTTCAAAGGTCATAGATATTTTTCTTGTTCATGTCTATTAAACATATGAAAAAAAGAACATAGAAAACAATTACTTCTGTCTTTGCACTGAGCGATTTACTTACTGTTAACATTTTCAGATCACTTCTTCTAAACATGCAAAGTGTACATTTATTACTGAAACCACCTTAAATATAGAGCATAAAGAACATAGACATGTTTTTCAAATAACTTGTTCATGACTATTAAACACATGAAGAAAAGAACAGAACACAGGTTCACATTACATCTCCGCTGAAAAGAATCTAGTGTTGTCTGCCTTTGGCGAGGGGCAGGAGAGGGGCAGGAGAGCTCTCTGCATCAGCTGTATGCTTCGCCATCAAGTGCTATTTTAAACTCGACGTGCTGCGGTGATAACTTAATTCACATCGACAATAAATGCGGACTTTTGTCTTGTCGACAGAACCATCAGACATTTATATAAAAAGAAGACGTTTTTCTTTCTCAATCTCGGCTTGATGCTGCATCTCCCATTTCCCAAACTACGGGAAAGGCCGAGGGCCAAACAGAAAATGTGCGCTGCGTTAATCGCGCGTTAATAAAATTTGTGCCGTTAAAATGAATTTGCATTGACGCATTATTAATGCGTTAATTTTGACAGCCCTAATTTATATATAAACATAAATGCATACAACTCACCCAGCATATCCCATTGGCTAGTTCCTGGCATGAGCTCATCTGTCACAGGCTGGCCATCAGGCCCTCTCTCAGCACCTCCATACCAACCACCCCAACCCGGAAACCAAGACTGCAGGTACTGAATCATACCAGAACTGCCACTTCTTGGAATAGAACCAGAAGGTGAAGAAGCCGCTGGCTCTGACATGGGCTCTCTTAAACTCTGAAAACACAACAGAAATGTTAACAGTAACTGATGATCGATGTAGAGAATTGTTTCTGTCTCTCACATACACAGAAGCTGTGGTATTTTAAGAGTGGTATTGTTATACACTTGGCATCTTTGTTCAAACGTTTAACTCACTGTAGGTTTCTAGACGTTGATGCCTTTCAGCACTGAAAAATGTGGTATGAACTTACCTCTGCAATTTCCTCTTGCTTTCGAAAGGATTCATGAACAATTTCCCTGAGAATCTGCAACTCCTCCAGGGTCTGTTCCTCTTCAATCCTTTCAAATTCACTCTGTTTATAAGAGACAGAAAACCCACCTCAATTCTGTAGCGATAACCAACCATTCAGAGATTCATTTAAAACAATCAAAGTCATTATTACTAGGTATACTATATTACTGTTATTATAATTGTTATTATCCTAACTTAGATATAAAAGCAATCTAAGTGCAGCTCAGGCACTTCACAAAATTTTGCCATATACTGTGTATTGTACTCTTTCCAACACTCAAATTCCAACGATTACTTAGGGAATTTTACCTCATCTTGTAAACTCAGAGCAATTCCTTTAAGCCTCTGTCCATAAAGTTTTGTGTAGAGCTGGGCATCACGGGCTCGCTGAAGTGCAAAGTCCCAGTTGTTCCTCCTCTGCTTCTCTCTGATCTCTTCCAGGTTAGCACTGATGGCAAACATCCACCACTGCCGGCAGCTAGAGTAAACACATCTCCGTTTACAATGCTACAAAAAAAAGAGACCATAATGGTTGCATTCTATACCTGAATATATGCCTTACTTTTTTGAGACAGGAACTTTGGGTCTCCACTTGCGGAAAAGCATCTCTCTCTCTCGCCTGTCCAGCTCCTTGAGAAAAGCCATTATCTGCTGATACTGAACCTGTATGATAGATTTAACAGAAATCACCCATACAGATATTCTTTAACAAGAGCCTTTCCCAAAAAAAACATAAGTTTCAATGTGTGTGTCACGTATTACCTGAGAAAGGTGCAGTGAGAGCGGCTCTAGCTGCACCTGGCCCTCGATGCGAGGTGTATTGCGGGATCGTAACGGTTCTTTTGAGGCATTTCTCCTCAGCAGAACAGACGCACACACTGGCTCAAATATGTACTGATGCTCCCTGCTCTGCATACACATGGTCATAGTTTCCTGTATGGGAATTAAGAGAAGTGTGATGAAGCGTTATAGTAGAGAACCATTTTTAAATCGGCAAGATTTCTGTAACTAAATTATTACAGCATCGTAGAATCCCAGGTAATGATGCAGACACTTTACCTGTATTTCAGCCAGAGGAAGATCCCCGAGCATGGTGCTCTGCGTGTCCCAGTACACACTGAACTCCTCTATTTCTAGCTGCTTCTGCCGCATGAGCTTCTGAGTCTATGAGCAGAGAAATGTAATGCTAATGGGATCTGTGGAGCTGTGTTATTGTTTGGATATCTGTTGCATGTATTCATCTCACCGGTTCCTTAGAGGAGTTCTGCGCTGATACATTCTTAATACAAACTCCAAAGGCAAAGGGCTTTTCTGGGTTAGAGAAGTCATCCTCAAACCTTAGATGCACACCTTGAATCTTCAGCTATGAGACAGAGAAAGTTCAAAAGAGCTCACTTTTGTATTTAAATGTCAATATACTGAAATTCACTGAAAAACAAACATGTTACTGGGGAGAAATGGTTACCTCAATATTCTCCACTATCCTGGTGACCACAGATGCAGTGACTGAGTACCAGTATGACTCTCCCTTCTGCTCACTTTCACTCTAAATGACAGACAGATTATGAAGTTTTTCCTTCAGAAGGCAGGTAAACCAGTTGCTTTGCATTTACTACAGCGTTTTTATTTACACTACCTTCCATTTGTCCTCTAAAGCTTTGAGCAACCTTTTCTTCTGCTCTTGCTCTGCTTCTCTTTCTCGTGCCTCGTCATGTTCCTGAGGACGGGCAGGGCCAATAATCAGGTTCAGCTGAGACATGGAGATGACCCATGGATCACTATGTGGCCGATAGAAGGGGATCTGAAGCACAATCTTTCCAATGAAGCCTGCACAATATAAGAAAACAAATGTTATGGCAATATACATGTAGTAATTGTTTTGTCTCTAGTAAGCGCTCCCTGGTAAGGGTTGTGGTGGATTTCGGGCACCACATCTTTATCCTAGGGGACTTTGGATATGAACCAGGATGACAGTCTATGACAGGGCATCATGTAAGCGCAAATTCATAAGTAGGGGCATTTTAGCATAGTCAGTTCACTTATTAATATGTTTTTGGGAGATAGAAGAAAAGAAGATGACAGATATTATGTCCTCACATCCATCAGCTGCATATTAGAACCTCACCTGCTTTGACCTCAAAGGGTAGATCGAACTCTCGGAGAGCATCTTTCCTTAAAGGAAGATTCTCCAGCTCTACTGCTCCTGGAACATACATGAACACCATTTGTTCCATTTGATCATTTCAGATACAGACACAAGCAGCATGCCACACAAGTGTATGAGGACTCATACCTTTGAGAAGAGCAACAGAAAGCTGGTCGGTGTTAAGGTTGCTGACATATTTGCCCAGGTATGTGTTAAGTACCCAGGCAACAAGTCCCTCTAACATGGTGAGAGGGAGACGTGGCAGGGGATCCTCGATGACAACAGATAGAGCCTTTACAATCTATGCTCACTCCAGGCATTTGAAGTCTAGCAAACAGGAAAGACATTTTTAAGTTGACTCAGTTATATGAAATATCAATAAGAAAAAAACAACATGACCCAAATTTGACCATTTAATATAGACTGGTGTGCAAGAGGGTGTGTTTGTATATACATACACACACATTCAACCACTGTCACTTTCATTTCTGTACTTGCTCCTTTATTGTATTTTGTAGTCACATACAGCATGTTTGAGATATGATAAACATTTATATTATTTCTGTCTTTTCTTTCTGTCTTCCACTACACTGTTTGAAATGATCCTAATAATGGACTCTATTCTCCATGTCAGATTATACAGTGGAGATCCTCAAAAAATAGACCTGTGATTAAAGAAAAATGAATATGTTCTGACCGCACCATCAATCAGTACTGGGACTACATGAACAGGAATGTATTGAATGTGAAATGTTAAACAGATTTATTCTGTCCATTAACATGTTTTCGCTTAAGTTTCGTCTGCTATGCTTGCAGCTCTTTTATGAGTTTCCTGTATCCTATGCTGTTGTCCAATTAGATGAGATGAATATTACTGTTACTACTACTACTAACAGTAGTAACAGTAATAATAATAAAGAAAATTAATCACACACTGCCAGAACTTGGTTGCTGGATGTCTTAATTATTGGTCAAATGTAGATAATTATTGGTCAAATGTTTTAATGAATCTTTCTATATATGAGCTGATATCTAATGTTGACAATCTTAAACTGACCAAGCCGTGCTTGAGGTGACATGCCCGAGGACAAGCTGTGCACCTTGTGCAGTTAAAATACATACACACATACATACACACACATACTGCCAAATGCCAGGAATAACATACATACACATACATACATACAGCCAAATGCCAGAAAAACATACATACACACACACACATATACACACACTGCCAAATGCCAGAAAAAACATACATACACACACACACATATACATACATACACACACTGCCAAATGCCAGAAAAAACATACATACACACACACACATATACATACATACACACACTGCCAAATGCCAGAAAAAACATACATACACACACATATACATACATACACACACTGCCAAATGCCAGAAAAAACATACATACACACACACACATATACATACATACACACACTGCCAAATGCCAGAAAAAACATACATACACACACATACATACATACACACACATACACACATTCACACACACACACACACACATACATAATAGACAATAATGATCAAAAGGTCTGTGGGTTGGGTCAAAGCCTTAGAGGGTTGAAGTCAAGTATGGCTGACAAGTGTCAGTTTCAAGTGCAGGGGAAGCAAGTGTGTGAAATCCAGTCCTCCAAAATCTGAATAACTGGAGTGCCCTGGTCTGCATTCTCGATGAGGACACATGTGCAACCATAAAGTGCACGTGCCATTTTACAAATAATCACAAGGCTGACCAAACATTTTTTTTTTGCCAACTATACAGCTAGTCCTGAGGAAATGGGAGCTATGACAATAGCTATAGAAGATAAAGACAAAAGACTTCTACTGATGCATGTCCAAAGCTATAATCTTAACTCACCATTGTACTGGACGAGCACGGACCGCGGAAAGGAACTGGGTTCTGTTTTACTGGAACTGACCTACTGAGACAAGAAAGTTTAGGCGATGACCGCAGCTGTCCTTAAACACAAGTGGAAACGGAGCTTTTCCATTCGTCAGGTCGTCACTCACAGCAACTTTTCCACGTTTAAAGCTTCCCAAGAGACAGAAAACGAAAGTGTAATAACTCTCACTGTCACAGCAGTGACCCTGAGACACAGAGGATGAGCCGAGACGCAGCCGCGGCAGCAGAATTAACGGCGAGCTGAACTTAGCCCGCCGGCTAGCTAGCATGGCTCGTTAGCCAACAACCAGCAACTTTTTAACAGTCACATAGAACTGGCTCAAACGACGTGATAATGTACTTTGCGTAAACGTCACCGGGGTCAGCCTATCACTTTCACCAGACGTCTTTTAACGAAGCTCTCCGCGAACATTATTAGTGGCCGGTGTGTGTGTTTATCGAGCAGTTACATGTCAAACCTATACGAGCCTCCTGCTTCCTGGAATGACCGAAGTTCCAACAGGGCTACTTCCGGTCACGTGCCAAAACAAAACACCTCCGCCACCAAACCACGTGTATGTGATTGTGGCCATCTAGCGTCGGGAAGCCAAAATCGTGTGGAAATTAGAATTGATATTCTGTAGAATCGAAATGTATTTACTTTTTTTTGTACACAGTGTTGAGGCATGGAATTGAAATACATTGAAATGCTCTTGGCGAGCCTCAGGTTATTGTAATTGTATATATAAAACGCACCTACAAACACACACACACACACACACACACACACACACACACACCACTACTACCAAGTGCAGGTGATCAAAACAGAATAAAAATAAATAGTACAATAAGATTAGAATACGATAAACACAATACAGCATGCAGTATAGATGGGGCAACGAGAGAATGAGAGCAAATCACGTGAACAAGTTTAGAATTATGACCAATATCTTATTACCACAAACATGTAGAAAATATACACACAACATCAATCTGTGTAACACGTCTATTTTGTCTAGATTTGCAGTCCCAGTGTTGAACATATCGTGGCGCAATTGCACAAAAAATGGATTTTTTTGCGCGTATATATACTCTATAGAGTATCACAAAACGGATTAATGTGTGTGTGTGTGTGTGTGTGTGTTTGCAATAATCAGTTAGCAGTTAAATCAGGAAATTGGATTTATTTCTTTAAACCAGACATGGATTAGTGAAGATATTATTTAAAAAAATGTGGAACAGATGGCTGATGGTAAACTACTGGGTCTTTATATAGTGTTAGATAATTATTATCATAATACAAAAGAAATCTGCTCTGTTACTGATATGGTACTGTTTGTCAGTTTCTTTACACAGTCTCTTATATAAATCTATACTTTCAGTGTCACCTTTAACTCATGACTCAACTTACATGCTTTACAGTGTGATCTAAATTTGTAACTCTAAACACTTAACCACAGTGATCCATCCAGATGCCACAGTATAATCTCCTACCAGAGGCCACAGTTATCTAGACGACCCCCGTGCATTTCAAATGCAAACAGACATTTTGTGTGCCTCATAGTATGATAAATCTTACAAATACAATTACTGCGCTTAGGGAGAATGCTCAGCAATATACCCAGGACACGTGGAGCTCTACAACATACTGACTGGTCATGTGCCACCACATAATCCACAGTATAGCTTCAGAGGCATAGAGAGCCATCTGTTCAGCTCACAGTCTTACAGATCTCCACATCTGGACAGAAGAGGGAAGCAATACACTCTACCTCCTCCCCCATCTCTCATCTATCTATCTATCTATCTATCTATCTATCTATCTATCTATCTATCTATCTATCTATCTATCTATCTATCTATCTATCTATCTATCTATCTATCTATCTGTTTCTCTCTCTCCCTCTCACTCTCTCATAATCATACATTTCATTATAATCATGCTATCTATCTATCTATCTATCTATCTATCTATCTATCTATCTATCTATCTATCTATCTATCTATCTATCTATCTATCTATCTATCTATCTATCTATCTGTCTGTTTCTCTCTCTCCCTCTCACTCTCTCATAATCATACATTTCATTATAATCATGCTATCTATCTATCTATCTATCTATCTATCTATCTATCTATCTATCTATCTATCTATCTATCTATCTATCTATCTATCTATCTATCTATCTATCTATCTATCTATCTGTCTGTTTCTCTCTCTCCCTCTCACTCTCTCATAATCATACATTTCATTATAATCATGCTATCTATCTATCTATCTATCTATCTATCTATCTATCTATCTATCTATCTATCTATCTATCTATCTATCTATCTATCTATCTATCTGTTTCTCTCTCTCTCTCCCTCTCTCTCTCTCTCTCTCTCTCTCCCTCTCACCCTCTCATAATCATACATTTCATTATAATCATGCTATCTATCTATCTATCTATCTATCTATCTATCTATCTATCTATCTATCTATCTATCTATCTATCTATCTATCTATCTATCTATCTGTCTGTTTCTCTCTCTCTCTCTCTCTCTCTCTCTCTCTCTCCCTCCCTCTCTCTCTCTCTCTCTCTCTCTCTCTCTCTCTCTCTCTCTCTCATAATCATACATTTCATTATAATCATGCTATCTATCTATCTATCTATCTATCTATCTATCTATCTATCTATCTATCTATCTATCTATCTATCTATCTATCTATCTATCTATCTATCTATCTATCTATCTATCTATCTATCTATCGCTCTCTCATAATAATACATTTCAAGTTAAAAGGGTTTCCTGACAATTATTTATAAGATAAAGTGTTTTAGCTTTCCAAAGTGTCTCTACCTTAAAGAAAAATCCTCTGTTGTATGGCTTATATATAGACTTGGGACAAATGAAAGGAAAAATCACTGGCTCTCATTATGCCCTGGGGGCATTTTGCTGGTCTGATGTAAGTCCCCTTTTCCCCTCAGGAGTTATCATCAATAGAAAGTTATTCTCATATTATTGTTATTCCAACTATAATAAAGCTTTGTATCCTTATGAGAGTGGCCTTTGCCACGCTGACAATGTCCCCATCCATAGGGCAAATAAAATTCACAGACATCATTTGAATGTGAATTAAAAAAAAACATGAATATATAAAATCATAATCAAAACATAAACCTAGGGAATATCTTTTGGAAGAATGGTGTTTATCGCTTCAGTGCAGTTCCAGAGAGTTGCAGAATCTATGCCAAGGCACAGTTCTGCCAGCTTGTGGTGGCTCAACATCTTATTACACATTAGGTGGGTATTTCACACTGTGGAACAGTATAGGTTACCAGAGTCTGTAAAAAAAGGTAATAATTATTTTATTTAAGATTTGGGTATGTGAAAAAGCATTAAAATGGTGCATAGTAATTAAAACATATACAGTCACAATCCACTTTAATAGGAAAAACTGAATCCCTGGTTATTCATGTAGTTATCTAATCAAATGGCAGCAGTGCAATGAAGTTTGGATTAAAAACATTGCCTAGCATTTTTCCAATCCTTAGCTCTCCAGTTTAGGTGAAAGCACAATGCTGTTATTATGGGTAATATCAAAGATAAAATGTCAAGTGTGCAAAAATGCTATAAATAGAGCTATTTTCTCTCACACGTTATATTTTCTTAAATTAAAGATATTCAAACAGATTGCTGTTGTTGGTATTTTACTAGTTTTCAGTTGTCCAGTTCCGGTGAGCCCACTGACCTCTGTAACATCAGATTCCTGGCCCACCCACCTCAAGGTTTTTTAGGTGTTGTGTGTTCTGAGTTGCTTTTCTGCTCATCACAGTTGTAAAAAGAGGTTAATAGATCATTACCATAATCATTCTGTTAGCATGAGCCTTTCCGTCCATACTGTACTTTGTTGTTGTTGTTGTTGTTGTTGTTGTTTTTCTAACCCTTTACACTGCTTTGCATAAAAAATCCTTCAGTACTCAAACTAACCCTTTGGCACAAAGTCAATGAGATCACATTTTCCCTCATTCTGCTATCTGATGCTCTCTTGACCTGTGTGATTTCATGCATTTCACTGCTGCTACACGATTACAGTGACTACTGTACCTGCATGAATGAGCAGATGTTCCTATTAAAGTGGCAGAAGAGTGTATTTTTGTCTTTAAATTTTTTATAAACATGTTTGTCAAGGGTTGGGATGATATATTTTGTGACATGCTGTTAATTTGAGCATTTGTCTTTCGGCTTGTTTAAGCAGCAGCAAAGGGATGTCCTTTCACAACCTGTGTAAGTGCAGCAGCATCTGTGTTAGTAACAAGAGATGGACACAGGAAGCAAGGTCACATTGCTGTTATTCAAAGGGATCTGGGTTTCCTTCTCAGGGTGTCGATAATGAGTCAGATGCTTGCAGATCAGTGACCTAATCCCCATGTTCACAGTAATTCTTGCTGGTATCTGTTTACGCTGGTATCACTGGTCAGTCAGACTCGCTACCAGGTTGATGCTATTAAGAGTCTATAATGACTAAAAATGTTAAATATAATTATGTTAGATAATATTAAAAAGCAGATATTAGCTCTGTTGTTTGTCGTATATAGCTCTGTACTGTTTTTACTGATAATAGAACGTGCTTTAACTCACACAAGTGTCAATAATATGGCCGTCAGCCTATGGCAATGAAAACATCTCATTCAAGCCTACATCACTATACTTGTCTTTAAATGACTGCATTTTAAATACAAGCATGCATTAAGCATTTTTATTTATTTATTTATTTATTTTCGAAAATGTATTCTTGTAGTCTGGCAAGGTGCGAATGCAAAGTGAGACACATGACAATGCAAATCTACAAACCTCGTGCCTCAGTGACTGTATCTTTCCTCAACACATTTGGCCCACAACCATGTAACCATGGCGACAGCAAGAAATCAACCAATAAGAATCCTGGTATCTGTATATACTTTCCTGACTCATCCCACTACCTGCCTCGGGACGTGAAGGCAGAAATAAATTGTTAATAATAATGGCAGTGCTTTTATCTCACATTTGTAGAGAAGCATGTGTGAAGAGAAGCTCCATCCAGACATGGCTTTGTCTGAAGGTCTGGCTGTAGCTTGTTCGCTTCGTCATGCCCTGGAGCTGGAAGTGTGCTCTGTCAGGTTGCTTTGAAGCACACAAATCACTGCTTTGCAGTCTGGGTCAGCCTCCATTTACACAGTCTCTCTCTCTCTCTATACATGTGTCTAATCTCATCACCTAGAGTACTGCCTGTAAATATTACTTCTGTATTCTAATTTCCAGATGTCATGTGTAATATGTGTTTTTCCATGGAATTGTGCTGACATTTGTAATGCTGATCCCTTGTAAATGCAAACCATAATGTATCTTTCATAACAGAGTGAAATATGAAATGTAAGAATATAAGAAACAGGCAAGCGAATGGCGATAGAATGTTGTGTTTATGAGTAATATATCTAATCAAAGATAAAAGTGTGCAAAAATGCTCCAAATCGAGCTATTTTCTCTCTCACATTACTTTTTTTCTGATCAAGGATGTGCAACCAGATTGTTGTTGCTACTGTACATGTGTTGTAAGAGTATTCCTCCCACACACTGCAGATGTACACCTCTCATTTTGTTGGTCTTCTCTCAGAAAATTTGTCTTCTATCACACTTATTGGTCTATTTATATCTATAAACTGGAGCACAACTACAATGACATGTTATTTTCTTTCCATAATCATATATGGTCCTTATTTAATAATTTTTCTTTGCAGGGGAAACATGTATTAAGAGTCTTTCTATTGGCCAGATATGAGATCATATTTAATATATTTAACAAATTTTGTTAGCAATTATCTGCATGTAGTATATTCTAACTATAGCATCTAATTAGATAGATAGATAGATAGATAGATAGATAGATAGATAGATAGATAGATAGATAGATAGATAGATAGATAGATAGATAGATAGATAGATAGATAGATAGATCTGAGTGCTGAGCAATAAAGCACTGGTGTAAAGATCAGAGCATTAGTATTAACTAATGTTGTTAACTAATATTGTTGGGGGAAAATTATCTTTTTTTGGGGAGGGGGGGGACTTTTCTATGACTATGTTGCCCCTAGTAGGTTAGGAAAAACCTGATTCTGGAATCCTTATGCCCCCCATGTTTTTGTAGAAAATAGATAAATACAGTATATTAAAGCTGTGTATTTTTGTGAGCTAGGCCCAGTGTTTTTTACTGTATCTTCAGAATACTGGTGTCAAACTACTCAAGGATTCCAGTCTCCATGTCAAGGTCTATATATAAAACTGACTATTAAAAAAAGACAATACATTTTCCTGTATAAGAAAAAAAAAAAAACTCAATAAACAATACTTAAATTAACAGTTTGGCGTCACCATTTATTTCATTGTACACAAAGTAAAAAAAAAAGAAAACAGGAAAGAGTTGCAATACATTTGATTTCATAGATTCGTTCTGAACATTTTGTCTAAATTGCTGGTTGTCCCCTGGTTATGCTTGAAATATCAGGACATCATCTTGTAAATGGGAAGCAGTTGTGAGCAATTTGGAAATTTCATTTACAACATCAGTAATTAGAGCTTTAGTGTGCATATCTAAATCCCTCACCCACCCGTTCCAGGCTCAGTAACAAAATACTCATTTCTAGGAAATTCTTTGGTGACCTGAGTCAATATGACAGCCTACTTTATGGCTTACTGGGATTATGTGCAATATATCATCTATCTTAAAGTGCAAGTTCGTTAACTTTACTAGTTTTCAGTGTGATTCAATTCCACATTAAATAAATAACAGAAACTGTTCATAACCTTGCTGATTTAAGTAAGTCCTTGCCAATATGCTGTGAATGATTTTGCTCAGTACCTCAGTTATTAACAGCCTGCATACAGGAAGCTTGTACATATTTCTGCAGTGTTGTTACTAGAACAGTTTACATTTTAAGGCTTGATTGAGTAATTTGTATTCAAGTATAAAAGTGCTCCGACATTTTGCATCATTCAAAGAGGTTGTGAGTCACTGGGCATAATGTGGCTTGTTCAGCCTCACCTTACTCACTCCAATATATTAATCTGGGGACTTGTTACATGGACACATGGCGCTCTGTCCGTCATCCAAGCTGAGGTGCAGTGTTAGTAAATCTGTCAAGTCTCTGAAGTATAGCTGAAGCTCACTCGTCCCCTTCCTCCTCATCTGTCCTCTTGGCTTTGAGCCTCTGGAAGCAGTGAATGATGGAGGCCAAGATGAAGCTGGCAATAATGGCAGCTACTGATATACAGATCCCAGAGAAAATAACAATGAGATAGTCTTTAAGAGACAATACTCCCCGACATTCCCGGAAGCTCTCCTCAGAAAGCAGGTTCAGAGAGATCTGCCGTCCATCCGTTGGGAGTGAGCACTCCATTCCCTCCAGTCCTGCAGGGGTACAGAGATATGTAACAGAGAGAGAGAGAGAGAGAGAGAGAGAGTCAGATGAGGCAAGACCCCCAAATATTGTGCATGATTTTTAATTGAAAAGTTTCATATGAAATCTGAAACCACAAGATCAATCAGTTTAAGTAAATGTTTTCAAGCAGAGCTTTTTAAAGGCTTTTGACATTGATTAATCATCTCCATAATAGACAGCTAAACACTGATGTACAGTGATACTGTTCATCTTAGTGTGCTGTCACTTGCAAATGTTTGTGTACCCTTAGGACAAAATAATGAAGACAGGAAAAATATATTTTATACTAACAAAAGACATTCATTGTGTTCACAGAAATGTATATATTATTAATAACAAAAGGTGGGCAAACAATATATTTTAAGTTATTAATGGAATACAATATAATTGTTATGGAGATCCATTACAGAAATTTGTTTTTTCTGTATTTTGTTATTCATGGTTGTCTTTTGTCAGGATGTCAGTTTATTTATTCGTTTATTTATTGTAAATTTAATGTCTATAAAACATTTTTAATGAACAGTTACAAAAGAAAAGTCAAATGCCAGTTAAAAAACGTTATTTTTTACTTACTTAAATATTTATATTTTAACATAAATAATATATTTAAACTAATGGAAAAATTATTTCAGAGAATTTAACAGAATGTTCATATTGATGCGTATATATTAACATTATGTCTGCATCTACATAAAAGCAGATGCATTTGAAGGTAGATAAAAAGAATTTTTAATAGTGTATATTTTAAGACCTTGGGTCAGACTAGTCTGCTGAATTCAGAAGTTATTATTATCGCTCATTAAATTGTGTCTATTTCAACAGCGAAGAGTTAAACACTTGGTATTAAACACAGATTTATTCAGATGTTCTTTTCAACCACTGAAAATCCTGCATCAGAGCAGCACTGTACAGAGTTCATACGCTCTGACACATTTATTATAAGTTCAGGTGAGAAAGAGCCTTAGAGTACACTACAGCATGTAATTATCACATGAATAGTGCCTGTTTTTTCTTTTCTTTTTCATTTGAAATAATATCACTATGAATCAGTTTAAGGCTTATTACACAGCGGTAAGATGTGAGCAGTTGCCCTCTGTTTTCATGGAAATGACTTTAATCTCCTTTCAACAATGACAGATGATAGATTTAAAGTGGAGCATCTCCTACGTAACGTAGCCACACTGCTAGACATTTATCTGATGAATCACATTCACGCTGAAATGGACTTTTGTTGGGAAAAAAGTGACGGTTTAGAGAGTGCTGTCAGTACAGTGTCGATAGTGCTCCTTCTTCCTTCCTGTTTACGTTCACAATCCTGTCAAGACAAACCATTTTCTTTCACATCTGCGCAAATGATAATCTATAGTAAAACAAACGAAACAAAACAAAAAAAAAAGTTTCAAATCCTGAAGCAGTCGCAAATCTGGCAGGAACAGGATACAGAACCCCCACACAGTGTGGAGGATGTTAAGAGTTGCAAAGAAGGCCTCAAAGAGTTTTAGAGTTTTACTGCAGAGTTGAGAGAAACTGTGAGACACCACCTCAGTCAGAACAAGCAGTTAAGAATGGTAGCAGTAATAACATCCTTCGTGAAAGCAACCCACAGAATGCAGCACTGAACACCAAATGGCTGAGGTACACAAAATCATGTTCTAAAATGGCCAATTTGAAAACCTGTTAAATCCTGAACTGAACGAGAACAAAGAAAAAGCAGGAACTGTTTAGCACTGAGGAGAAGATCATGATCCTCTACAACTGACTCAGATGAGGCTCAGTGCACTGAATAACTTTCAACAAAAAGACTTAATTTTAAACTTAAACATTAGACTTAAACATTAATTCAGGCTTGCCAGACATATTGTAGGTTTGTATACACAGTAGGTACATAGCAGTTGCCCCTTACATGGAGTGACTTGACTTTAAACATCTAAGCAATTGAGGTTTCAGAGCCTTTTAAAACCATACATTATATAATACAGATTAAAACCATACATTATATAATAGTAGCTATAGTGACATTTTCTGTGAATAGATATTAAGCTAGCATTTCTTGGAAAAGAGTCTTTAGTATCACTGCTTATGTAGAAGCTGTGGCTTTTGCTTTTGTGACACAGGAAACTGGAAAAGCTGGAAAGGAAATAAAAGCCTTGTGAGGAAAAAACAGTTTATAGTTGTTGCTGTAATCTGCTTCGTTAATGTTTCACACGATGAAATGTCTCGCAAGTAAGTTGTCTCGTCCTGTAATAAGTGAAGGATCGGAAAATTGTCTTGGTATAGGATGAAAAAAGCACTGTGGGATGTATTGTAGGATGATCAACTTCAGGGCGCTAATTTTAACTCCGCTTCATATCAGAACAAATCAGGCCACCATGCCCTTGATTATTTTCCTATAACAGCACATTCAAAAGTTTCATCACTTAATCGTGATCATTAGAAAAGTCTAAGTTTCATCACTTAAACGTGATGATCATTAGAAAAGTCTAAAGAAATGTATTGGTTATATATGTATATCTTGAATAAATGGATATGTAAGTGCAGGATTCTTCTTTTAAATTACTAAAGATTATTAATGATGACCAAATCTGCTGTAATTTACAACCTGCAGTAATTTTAAAAAACCTGCATGGTCCACCAAATATCAGTGTTAATGTCTGCAATTGGAAACTCGCAAAATCCTGGCATCACTGACATAGCAGTGACAATACAGCTGAAAATAGCAGTGGTCTCATTATATGTCCTTATGCATTACACATTCTATAATGACAGAGACGACACTTGTGATTGACATACTGTCTTTGGCAGAAGTCAGACAATATCATGGAGTGTGGCAGTGAGTCCGAGTGAGTCAGTCCAACCAGAAGGGCTTTTCCATACACAAGAGATTCAGTGACCTCAGCTTTCTCTATCATATGTCTATCCTCTCAGCTCCACACACTTACAGACTTCACTCTTATGTATCTTCCGGAAGATTACAACTGTTTTACACAGCAGCTACCTGAAAGTATGCGAATCCACACAGACACTCAAACGCACATGTGATGAAAAATCCGTTTAACTCGTTAGATAAAGCATACTGTAAAAGGTCAAAATTTGCAATCTACAAACCTTTGTTGCTTCAATCAAGAAGCAGTCATGTATTATAACACCCGGTACAAGATATGGGATACACTATTAAAAAAGGAGTGGTAATGATCACCATGTCATGGCTTATTTAACATCTTATCATGTCATCCCCATCCTAATCACTATTAGTGCCACAAACAAATCAAAAACATATAGAATAGATAATAAATTAAACTAAACAAGTATTCCACCAAAGAATGTTAGCATTTAAGCATCTATTAAGCATATATCTATCAGCATCTATTTATTATAAATGACTAATAAAATGAAGACTTGCATATCAAGTGTCTAACTAGAGTGAAAGGATTGAGGTTCAAGCCCCAGCACTGCCAAGCTGCCACTGTTGGGCCCTTGACCCTCACTGCTCCAGGGGTGCTGTATCATGGCTGACCCTGTGCTCTGACCCCAACTTCCAAAGTTGGGATATACAAAGAAAGAATTTCAGCTTGCTGTAATGTATATGTGACAAATAAAGGATTCTATTCTATCAAGATATATGACTTTGTAAATTAAGAATTAACAATCCTTAACGATAGATTGCTTAGTCTGAAAACTCATTCTAAAAAAATCACCAAATCACACAAAAATAATCACCACAGAACTTTCCCTTCCCTTCTACAAACTAAATAATTGGCTGGCTGACACAACAAAAATATACTGTAGGTCCGAACTTGTGTGTGTAATAATACAGAGTAATAATCTAGAGCATTCCTGTTACTTTTATTCCAGAGCAGTTAGTCAATAAACTCTCCTATAGTTTCAGTTACCCGACTCCAAGTGGATTAAAGACTTTCTATCGGTCAGAAAAGATGTGCAGATTAGCCAACACTAGTCAGACCGTTTTATTCGCATCAACACTGATGTTGCTCCCTGTACACAAACAATAACATGTTTAATTGTCAGTCAGACTTCTCAAGGTTTGCAGATGACTCCCAAAAGCAACCTTCTGTAGGGATCCATTATAAGCTGCATGCAAAACAAAAGCAGCGGCACGACAATTACACAACAATCAAAGAGGTAACCAAATCACTGTGTCGCCTCAAGCCTGTTCTGAAAAGGGTGAGCTGACTGACCTAAATCGACTAGAGTGTCAACTAAGATTTTCTCCAAAAAGTGGCAGCTCTCTGAATGAGCCAACATTTCAGTGTATTGTAATAATTGCAGACACCTCAAATCATCAAAATAATTGGAATCCCTGTCTATATGCATGTCTTCATTTTTATAAAGGGACTTATTTTTATGAAGGAAGGCAAAGTTTTTGTTAAGAGACCGTCTAAGTAAGATGAACTATATTATTAATATTTAACAATGTCGATTTAGCTAAGTAAGCAATACCACACAAGCACAAGCTGGACTAGGATTTGGGCGTAGGCACGAGGCTGCAGGCTGAACGATGAATGATATTCAGTACAATTGTGAGTGCGAAACTTCTTTCGTACAACAATCCACCACCAAGAAATGAATACTGAGTTCTGAGTTTTATCTCAGATAAAAGAGACAAATATTTTGTTTTAGTTCGCAGAAAAGCCTCAGAGAGCATTGCGTCTGCAGTGTAAAAATAGCAATTGATACAGTACACCCTAATGCGTTGCATTGTTTTCTTTCTACAGTTAGTTGTGCACTCTACTTGAAGTAGCTACAACAAGTCAAAAGATGTTTTTATTGTCATTTCAGCCATTTCCAGTTGCTAGAGAACTCAGAATAAAACATCTTTCCTCCAGGACCCTGGTACTAGGCAAAACACAGAATTACAGTGCATATGAGCATATGTATATAAACAGTGCAAGACTCTACATGAAAAGACAATAGGTGAGAAGGGACAGTGTAGCATCCAGCAGTACACAGTTTTGTAATGAATAAAGTGCAATAGCAAAATGCTGTGGATGTAAACGTAGCAGCAAATAAAAAAAAAAGATGTAGGTGGAACATACCGCAAAGTCACGTAATCGTAACATGTACAGTTCTCACATTACAGACAGAGTCAGTCCTATCTCTGAATAGAACTTGTCATTACAATTGTTTTATGAACACCGATTTGTACTATTTGGGGTTAAATCCTCATTATCTGTCCGTAACTCAGCTCTGAAACTAACCTCCCTGCAGTTAATTAAATGGGTTCAGTTATTTTCTGTTTTGTTTAATCCAACCAAGTAAAAGATGTTAATAGCGTTTGGATAGACTAAACACAAACCAAGTGAGTTGCTAATGACAAACTCCATGACTAAATAGAAACATAATATTTGCCACTAATCTAGATTACTTTAAAATGACATTTGGACTGCGTCTCATGTAGTTCTTTGACTTGGTTTCATCTTAATTTATGTAATCTTGTACTGCTGCACATAGAGAATTGACTGCTCCTTTTGTTACTTCTATTGTTACTCCTATTTTTAGCCGACATTTTCCGTTCCTATTCACTATTAATATTTAGCTGTAATGCATCGATCTATTGAAAGGAAGTGATGTCTAGAAAATGATTTAAAGATCTAACAAAAAGGATCATGATTTATAATAAAAATAAAAGAGCAGCCAGTCTCAGGCACAGGGACAGTTATTACAGTTTACAGTATATTACACTCAGTAAATTACAATAAATGGCATTGCCATCAAAATCTAATTAAGGAGCACATTAAAAAACTATTAAAATATGACTCCAGAGATTTCCAGCTGTACTGATTTCACGTACTTGTTGGGGTAGAGTTCGATTACATAATCCAGATTTCATGCAGTGAGTTAAGACAGGAAAAAAAAGAAAGTGAATGCCAGTCTTTATCGTCTTACACAATGTCTACATTGTCAGGTCATCGCTAAGAAACAAAAAGACCTTAAACCTACACTTGATACCGCCTGACCTCAATTATACGGAACTGGTGATCAACAATCTAGGGTTTTCATGTCTACAGTAGCTTCAGGTTCAGATGTTCCCATGTATATATATTTTAGGTATAAAATAGCAAGCTATTAGGACAACAGTAGGGAGAAATGCAGTGGGCACTTGTATAATTGTATACTGTGTTTTTTGGAATTGTGCACATAAATGAAAATTTAGCATGTTGTCTTTTGCCTGCAGTGCCAGAGCCTTTGTCATACTCATGTATTATTCAAGTGAGTTCTAGTCAGTGCTATGTCATGCCACATGTCTTATCTTTTAAAGATATTCACTGGGAACACTGACAACATGAACTGAATATTACAGTAGCCAGATCTCATAAGTGATGATCAAATAACCTTTGGATTGCTGATGACTTGTAATGACCATCACAGTTCCATAGAAAAGCAAAACAAAATATCAAAATGGATAGCAAAATGCAAGTGGATTTGTGATCTGCTTTATGAAATTTGATGTCAAATATTCTCTGAGGCAAGTGTAGATCTAAGGCTTAAGATTTTGTTCAAACTGGATCTTGAAAGCATATGTGATTTCTGTAAATAGACAATTTCAATAAGAAAACAAACTTCTAGGCAACTTACCAGTTGAGAGCTTGTGACGATTTTCGTTCAGCCAGAAAAACAATTTGGCAAAATGACAATTGCACACCCAAGGGTTCCTCTCTAGACGTATTACTCTCAAGGAAGGCAGCTGGCTCAGCACTCTGACATCCAGGCCAGAGAGGCCATTCTTCTCCAGCTCCAGCTCTCGTAAGGAAGTGAGGCCCGAAAAGGCACCCTCACTCACCATACTCAGAAAGGGGTTGTTACCCAGACGAAGCTTGATCAGGCTGCGTGATTCTCCAAAAATCCCAGAGGGGATCTCGGTTAAGTTGTTGCTTCCCAGGTCCAAGTAGACGAGCCTGGAGGAGCTGGTCAGTGTCCCTGGCTCCAGCATGGTCAGAGAGTTATTCCGCAAGTCCAGGTACACCAGATCACTGTAGAGTACTAAGAAATCTGAGGGGATCCCAGGTATCCAGTTATTGGACAGAAGAAGCCTCCGTGTGTCCAGAGGGAAGGAGTCTGGTAAACGGGTGAGCCCTCGACCGGTGCAGTCCACGGTGTGATGATCTGGACACATGCAGCTGGATGGACAGTTTTGACCCCAAGTGACTAAGGCAGAGGAGAGCAAGGCAAGGAAAGGCTGAAGCCAGCGAACACATGAGAACATTGTCAAGGGGGTGAGAGGAGAGAGGGAGAACAGGGGGTTTAAGGAAAGGGGCGAAGGAGAGGGGAGACAGGGAAGGGTCAGGGGGAAGAAGGTGAGGTGAAGGGAGGGGGGAGCATAAGGAAGAGAAAGGAGTCAGGGTTGTTGCGAAGGCATCTTTCCTCGCCTGTTAGATCACAATGTAAATAAGGGTTCAGCATCATCAGACAGCACAGAAAGACACGAAATGATGTTTTCCAAGAGATCACATAGCAGGCAGTGTGGGTCGTGTTGCAGCCTGCTCGCTCTGAGTGTGAAGGAGGAGGATAGAGCGGAGTGAGGGAGAGAGAGAGAGAGAGAGAGAGAGAGAGAGAGAGATGCTAGGGATTAGGAGAGAGGTAAATAGAAGCAAGCTGGGGGTGTGAAGGGGGTGTTAGGCAGAGGAGGAATGTGACAAAAGGGGGAGGTGTGCTTGTCTGGGTTAACCCACAGTCAATGCTGATGCCATAGTCCATCTGTGGGCTATGCCTTATTGGGGCAGGTCTCCAGCATTCCATCCACTTCTGCTGTTCAACATACATGATGCACAGCTTGTTGGCTATAAAATATCTGACCCATCAAGTCAGTTGGAAAGAGAAGATGCACAGAAGGCAGAGCTGCTCGCAGACAGCGACGCTTAGCTTCCTTTCTGTTGTCCTCCCCATGCAGTCGGCATACGAATACATATTCCAGCTCCATTGCCATGGTGATGAGCACAAACCCGGAGCCATCTGCATACAGATTACTGTCTGAAAAAGTGAGATAGTGAGTGTCAACGTGACGGCGAGTCTCACTGGGGAGGATAACCTTTTTTTAGAGCTCTACATCCTGCATTCTTTATACTACACTGTAATAAGTAACAGTTACTATTAGTTACATGTTTCAGATTTTTCTTCTCCAAAATATTTCTTTTGAGATCTTTCTCTTTTGAGATGTTTCTCCATCACTAGAGTTTAGGTTTGTTATTCTCTAGTGTATACTGCTGTTGAAATCCTCCAGCCCAACACACACACACACACACACACACACACAAAGAGCACATGTGCTGGAGGCTCTCAGACTAAACACAATTACAAAATACCCTCAGAAGCCTGTAGCTTTGACCTTGACCTTGTCCATTTGACAGACAACCAGGCCAGGAAATGACATTTTCATTAATGAATGAGAGGATATCCTACCAGTGGGTTAGGCAACATGCCATATGCTATTAATGTTCAGCATCTGAATAAATGATGAATGTCAGGAGTGGCATGCTGATGCAAACTTTAGGCATTACAGTAGGCAGGCAGTCTAACGGAAGTGCCAGGGTGGAAAATACAGTAAACACTAAACAGCCTAAGAATAGTCAGCATGTAACAGTGCTGTGGCACACCACTCGGGTTCGATAGCCAGACTGGAATCTACCTCTATGAGCTGGCTGGAGCTCGGAAACATGAGATGACCCTCCTGTGTGCAGTGGTGCATGTGTGTAAGAGGTAACAGGGTGCCAGCATATTTCAATAGAGCACAGAGAGTTTGAAACCTTGGGCTGGTTTATTCCATGTGATATCTTGGTGCTCACGCCTTAACACCAGAGAACATAGCCAACAGTGAGACTATGCCACTATAATCGTGGTGGAATGTAGAACGAGCATATAGCAAGAGAGAGGAATTTCTGAATGATAGTTTGAAGTATGAACATGTACATAAAATATAATGTCTACTACAGAATTTGTGACACTGTGATACATGAGCTAGTCCTTCATAATGTAGATCATATGCATTATATACAACAGCGTTCCTTCGTTCATCTTCAGTAACTGTGTCATCCTTGGTTGTGGATCCAGAGCCAATCCTGGGAACA